>NW_009191522.1:3527-48060 GCF_000690835.1 Fulmarus glacialis | reverse complement strand
GGCCTCCGACACGTCCCCGTCCGTCCCCGACCGGTGGCGCTTTCAGAATGTCACCCCGCGTTCTTTGGCCCCATTTCACCGCCTTTTGCATGAGCAGGTACTTCCACCCCTCGCCTCTCTGCCGGTAGTTTCGGACCGGCCTGTTTCGGTAGCAGGCGGGGCTGTTTACGTAAATGCCTCCCACGTGTGCGAAAGGCAACTTTTCCCGTGTGACCAAATATTTGTGTAAGAATAGGGGAAGGAAGAAATTAAACCTGCCTCATTTACATAGCCCCACACGATCCCTCCCATGACTTTGCAGTTCTAATGGACAGGCATCAAACTGCCTGCCTAGAAGTATCCTTGAACCCCACTGGTGACCCAGCCTGTGCTGGTGGCACCAGAGGTTTGTGAGCCACTGACATGCCAACGATTTCTAGACCAGCCAGACCTTCCTCTGCGGCGACTCTGCTCCCAAATGCTACTTTGGTGCAGCGTAACAGATGTTGTACTACTGCATCTACAGAAATGAAAGGTTTCCATGCAAAGACAGTAGTTAACTCCACAGCATCGTGTATCGGCACTCCACGGAGCACAGCCGCCTTGTCACAGCCCTTCGCGGCCAAGTGCTGTTAACAAGCTGGCGAGCCTGCCTGCAGCTGATGTTCAGTGAAAATGAAGTCAGCGTGCTTTGATTCCCCTAAAAGCAGTTGCAAACTATTCGTGATGAGCTGCTATGCTCCACTGAAACGGGAACATTTTGAGGCTATTAAAGCATCAGAAGGGATGTTTCCGCACTCAGGTGCAGACAAGTGTGAATTTGCTCTGCCTGTGTTTCCAGATGCCTGGATGTGCGCTGCTCTAGACGCTGCTCAGACGCGCTAGCGTGGGATTGGTGCCCGAGCTACCAGACCACAGCCATGCATCAAAATGGCTGCCAGTCTGAGCTGTCACCAGCCCTGTGGCTTGGAGTTTGGGTGGAGCTACCATCGCTATGCAGATACACCCCAAAAACACTGTAACTCCATTGTGGTTTTTAAAATGTTAAGCAAAAAATGCACATTTGGGTTAAAAACCAGAACATTTTTCTTTCGGTCACTGAAACAGCTACTAGCACTTGGATGGAGGGGAGATGAGGAACAACACTTGACCAAGTAACTACACCACAAGAACCCTACAGACTTCATTGGATCTATTCAATTTGCACTTGTAACAAGAGGATCGGTCCCCAAGTTCTAATTTTACAGAAACCTGCAGGTATGTTTGCATGGATTACCGCTTTGTTTATCTCCTCTCTTTTTTCCCATGTTCATCTTTGACTGGAATGAGTAATGTTTTAATCTTTTTAACATTACTTTTGTCTGTCATGAAGCAAGAATTGTTGCTTACCATGCAACATAGTCATATTAAAAATACCTAAACTGTCAAGAGAGGTAACCTTTTTTAATGAATTCATTTATCAGGATCAGTTAAGGAAAGCTTTTCAGCTTACTTCAGTGGGTCTGGGAATCAGGCCCTAAACCACTAATCCAGCCAGAAATGAGTAAATTTTAAGGCTAATTCTCACCCTGGTCAGGCCTTTGAGGGGTGGGCAGGGAAAGGTTAGGCAGCATTCTTTGGGAAACATGGTGTACAGGACAGCATGGGAACCAGGCTTTGTTTTCTCTGAGGATTCAGGACAGCTCTAGCTTTGTTGCTGATGGAAGAATGAAATAATTTCTCTATTTTTAATGCATACGAGGTAATCTTTGCTTCATCTCAAGTGGCATCTGTAAACTGTAATTAGACAATAATCTGTTTTATTGTCTAAGGGGGACCATCACTTTAAAATAAAAACAATTTAAGTAGTTTTAAAATGTACAGTAGTCCTTAGGTCTACAAAACATAAGGCCATCTGGACCACAAGATTTCAAAGAATACAGTTCAGAAAGCATATTTTAAAAAGCATAGGGTATAAGAATTAAGGGGAAGAGAAATTAATTAAGAAGAGCAGGATATTCAGTATTTGTTTGCAACTGTACGTTTACTTCAAAGTTATGGCTTCAGTCAGTTCACTACCTAATAAGTATCAAATTTTCCCATTGTAGTGTCAGCTTTGAAGAGAGGAGCCTTCTGCCTGCCTGCCTTGCCATTCCCAGTGACACAGCAGCTCGTAACATTCCAGGAACTTCTTTCTTGCTCTCTATGCTTTTTTTTTTTTTGGTCTCCCCTGTCTGAATGTGCTCACCAGATGCAGTGATAGTTAAACAAAAACACCACCAAAAAAAAAAGACCAAAGAAAGGTCTAGCTAGATGCAGTATTTCCCAGTGGCTTATTTTCTAGCAGGTTATCCTTGCTGAAATGAACAAACTCTGCTAACCAGTGGAAATTCCAGAGATAAATTCATACCAGAGATACTCAGCTCCATGTAGTTCTGGGCAACTATTGTGCAACAGTCAATCTAAACATTCACTTGAAAAAAGAACTACTAAATTTACTTAGTGGCTTTTTTTTGTGTGTCTCATTTTGCTTGTAATTCATGAAAGTTCATAGGAACAAATGTGTAGCAAGAGAACATTTGTGATGGCAAGGTTTTGTAGATGTTTATGAGAAGGTCTATCTGCAATAGAAACATTCGCATACCCATGCTGAAAATTCATTTTAAGCTTGAGAGTTACCCAGTCAAGACCAAGAACCCATATTGTCTGTCAATGAACCTTATAGCAGACTCAAGAAACAAACTTTCATAGCTCTCTGAAGAAATTATTTGGAAGCAACTCATAGGCTGGAAGGTACGTACCCATCTGAACCATTCACTGAACCCTTCAGAATAACCAATTCATCGTAAACTGTATTTCTGTATTGCTAAGTTTGAGCAATGCTAAGGTTGAGTTGTGAAGGGTATCTGCCTGGAGGACTTCTAGCAGCAGATAATGTATGTGAAGGGAGGATGCAGCTGAAGGATGTCCCCAACCTTCCCATTCATTGAAAAATCTGAGTAAAGGCAGTGTCACCAGCCATGCCCCGCTAAAGGAAACCCCTGAAGGTGTGGTCAGGTTAGTTACATGATTGGAGAAACAGACTGGAGACCACAACAGAAACAAAAGCTGGACTACAAAAGTGGAACAGGTAGGAACTGTCATGTAACTACTTTTCTGTGAGGTCTGTCACTCATCCAAGGCTCAGAAGTATCTCTGTCGCACTCCCATGTGATATATTTAACACCAGCTCTGCAGAATTGCCAAATCACATGATGAAATGACAGAAAACACGACCTAAGGGAATAAATCTCACATCACTCCAAGCTGTATTTCACGCTGTTTCCCTGCTCCCCTCCCCTTCTAACATGGTTCTTTTTGAACAGTTGTTTCAAACTCTAAACCCCTAGGGCTTTGATACGCTGGGCAGGAACTGATATGTTGTGCATTTGTAAGACGCATGCCTTGTAGCCCCTTATTCAAAGGGTGGTGTTTCATTAGCAATGGCTTAAAAATTGATTTAAACATTATGTTCATTGCACACAAATACTTCTCACAAAGCCTTCTGTTCCCATTGAGGCTAAAAAATTCCATTGTATGCGTAATCTTTTATGAGTGCATTCTTTGAATACTTTATTTCTTAGAACTGTAACAGTTCTGTTTATAAAAAGGAATGATACTGATAGCAATGTTAGGAACTTTCAGAAGGGACCACTTAGATCTTTAAATTTCCATATTAGTCCTGTTTCAAGAAAAATACAAAACAAAACAAAGAGCCTCAATTACATAGTTTAAATTCTTTAAGAAACAGCTTCACATGCCAAGCTAAGAGGATAGAAAAACCAACCTTTACCCCCTTGATCAGATCTTGCAGCCCTCTGAGGACAGCTTCACATTGGAGCTTTTATTTGGGCACAGTTGCAAACTGGTTTATAACTACCAAACCAGATGTCCCAGCTTATCATGTTGGACTGGGATATTTAGAGAAGATAGCAAGCTGAGGGGTAAGAGGCTTGAGGAAGCACAGGGCTGACTGCTTTTTGAGTTGCACAGGGAGTGGGGGAAAAACCCAGGGATCCTCTCTATGTCAGCCAGGATCTGTGTACACGGAGACACAGATGAATAGTGTGCCCACTGTCCTCTTCTTAATATCCAGACACCTTTTAACATGAATTGCTGCTGCTGAAACAACTGCAGTGCAGTACTTCAGGTCAGGATCTTGGAGACTATTCTGACCACCTGAGTGCTGTTTAAAAACTCTTCCCACTGAATCCCCTCACTTCCAGCATAGCAGCTGTAGGAGTCCAGCAGGCGTGCAGTTGGTCTGATTTACAATTTCTTTTAATTTAGAAGAAATATTCTTCTTTTTAATGAACATCCTGTCTCTCAGTTTAATGATGAACAATGTTAAATGGATATTGGTTTAACAGTTACAGTTACCAACTAATCAATCTTAAGTAAATATTCCGTCAGGGAATTCTTCACACTGCCACAATGCCACCGTGTGTTGGAAACAGGGCAGTCAGCAGTGCCATGGGTGACCCATTTTAGTGGGCTTCACTGTACTCCTGGTAATGGCTTTAGTCTTCTACAAATCTGCTGGGAAATGAGGACACACGGGAGCACAGGGGTAATGCTCTGTTCTCCTCTTTCTGCAGAGGTAATTATCCAGTGACTGAAAAGTATCATATCACTGGACACGTAGACAACTAATTTCAGAATTCAGTAACTCGATAACCAGGGTGGAGAAACAGATCTGTCTGACATCCTTCTTTACAAAAATCTCTTCAATGCCTCAGTACAACTTGTCAGAATTAAGTGCAGATTTAAGAGTTCACTTCCCACAGAGGCATTGCACTAGATTAGAAGTAAGGGCATTAAAAGTTTTCAGTGCTCAAAGCCTCAGTTGTTACAGATCAGCACTTCATGGCCATATTAAGAGATTTCTCTGCTCTACCTGAGCTCCTTCTATAGTTTTTATTTTTAACGCTTTCTTCATATTTGCTGAGACACTTTTTTGAAGGAAAGCAGCAAAATACGCTGCCACAGTAAACCCTTGGAAAGAATGTGCTGGACAGAAGTACCCTGTAGCATAACATTTGAAGAGCTTTGCTAAAGTTGTGGCATGGATAACACAAGGGGCCCCTTTTCAGCTAAAATGCAGACGTATAAGTCATGGCAAAGTGAATACACTTTCCATAACAGAAAAGAAAAATAAGTCCTTTTGACCACTTGGTTCCCTTGGTCTTCTTCAGCTCCCTCTTTAATCCTCACTCTACTCTCTGCTTCTTTCTACATCAAGCCAGCCAAAACAAGTTTATTAATCATTGCACAGTTAAACGGTGACACTTTAGAGAGAGTGCCTCGAGTTAGCCTGATCTGAATACAAGCAGTCATGGTACAGTCACTCTCTAGATACAGATGGGGACTGCATGCCTCTATTACCTCCTAATCCAAGTTAGAAACACCCCGTCTGAATTAACAGTTGTATGGCGCATATGGGTCTCATGTTAGAGGAAACAACTGGATTGCAGCTCTAACAGCAAGGCACAACCTTTTTAATCTAAAGCTGCTTGATCTTCCTGTTGCCTTTAGCTGAGAGAATCTCACTTTTACTTTGCTGCTCTTTCTCTTGTCATTCTTCTGGTTCTCCTCTTACATTGCTTCTGTGGGAGGAAATCACTCCTTATTCCCAGCTCCTGTTAAGCTTAGTAGCAGCCCAGGTCTAGCCCGTTTCCCCCCTTTCACTTTGAGTCTTAGTATGAATTTGAATGAATAAGTTTGGTTTACTTGCAAAAGCACTCACTTCTCTTTCCTCACATTAAAACTAGTGCAAATAAAAACCATATCAGAATATATAAAGTACTTTGAATACATGAAGTAGCCCTTCAGCCTCTAGGTGAGGTACAGGTAAAGTGTCAAGTGCAGTGCATGAATGAGATATGAACTTGCTGGAAACAGTCTGGAGCAACAAGAACAAGTGGAGATCTACACAGCAAGACCTATGAGGAAAACCTGAGTAAGCCAAAACTGTTTTTTCCAGTGAAGAGAAAACCAAAGGGAGAAGGAACAGCAATATTTCAGTATGTAAAGAACTGTTGCAGAGTGGAGAGGATTCCAGTGATTTTTCTATTCATTGGAAATACCACAGGTAGAGGGACAGGCTGTTTGTTGAGGAAAGGGAAAGGAACCTCTGGTTTAGCTGGTTTTCTGTGATTCCATGAGAACTTCATTCAATCTTGGCATGTTCTGTCCTTTTCACTACAGACTCCCTCTCACTAGATTTAGTGCAGGTTCTTTTATTCTATAATAGCAGTCGTCACTATTTTGAAACATCCATGTTGCTATACTCAGAACAGTGACCCAGCTGACCTCATTTTACTGGGTAAACTTTTATTTTAACCGTAGTTAAACTTTTCCTTCACTTTCAGACCTCTTCTGCACTCACCCTTTCCTTCCCAATACACTGGCTAGGAGTACTCTTCTGCAAGTCAGAAACCAAATTAAAAGGTTCAGTGAGGGTGACTATTTCAAATCCCTTGCAATCCTCGCCCAGGAACCTTTGTATTTAGTGTCTACACTGTATATCCTGGCTGGCTGCAAGCCTGCTGTGCCAGCACTCCTAGAGGTAGCCAGGTTACTGTGCACCATGAGTGACTATGTTAGGACAGTGCTACATCTTGGAAAATGAGGCATATTAACTCGGACTCATCTCTATGTCAATGCAACCACCTAACTTTGAACTGGCTTGAAGAACTGGAAGAGTAAGCTCATTACTGCCCACAACATATCACAGAGAGGTTATCAGAGTTTCAGCACCTTTGTTCCCATTCTTAAGCCACTTCCCTGAATGATTGCTTTAAGAACTTGCAAGTTTAGCAATAAAAGTAATGTTTAGCACTTGCACTGGCATGGCACCTGTTACCTGATGGTTTCAACTTAAGACATGCCTTATAGCAAGTCTATAGCATGTCTATGTGCATAAAGAAAGCAAATGGTGACACATAAGAGATTCCACTAAGGCCACACACTGATTCTTCATTCTAGGACTAAAACACACAACTCTTACCTTTACAGAACAGCTTGCACAAAACCTCAATTCCTTAAGATTTCTGAAGAGTCACAAAACATATTTTGTACCTGCAGGTTTTATGGGAGAAGTTACAATTTTACTTTTATTTAGCATCTCTGGGGTTTTTTCCCAGCCATTTGAAATTCAGGCAGCTATCAGCAATGTCTGAAATATATTTTAAAAAACAGAGAGAATGTGGTATCAGCAAACAGCTCTTTGCCCTTACAGGGGAAAAAAACAACCAAAAAACCAGACATCCTGCCGCCCTTTTAGTGGTAAAAGCTGACCATATGGTGATCAGGGCGAACAGATCTTTCAAGAAGGTATTCTTTAACTCAGAGGTAATGAGAGGCATGAAGGGTCAGTGAACTGACAAATGCCAGCAGGTCAGGGAACACAGTAAGAAAAAATAAAAAGCTTATTTTCCACCCAAGAACTGTATGTTCAAAAGTAAATTTGATTTAGAAAGTGAAAAGAAATGGGAGGAGGGGAGGAGACAAAGCTGTATTTTGTATTAAATTTATTGAGTTATTTGGAGAACACTATCAAAGCAAAATTCCTAGAGCACTGTGGAAACTACAAATCTTTGTATAGGAGAAACAGCTAACACTAGCAACCCAGTTTGTCGACGAGAACAGAGCTGACTGTAACTAGTGCATTTTTACCCTTGTAAATCTTGTGCCACCCTTGCACAAGGTATTCCTACCCAGTGAATTTAATCAGCTGAATTGTAACTATTCTGTTATAGCTATTTCTGCATAACTCCCTCCTGTGGTCACTCTATTCTGGAACAATTAGTAAGAGTAATTATTTCAAAATGAAGTCAGTTTTATTCCAGAGCACAACGTCCACATGGGGGAGTTATACTGAAGTAAAGCTATTCTGCTGTAGCAATGCTGGTCAATCTCCCCATGTAAACAAGCCCTATGACTCTGATATTAAATTATTTTAATACAGATGTCTCTTGAGATTATAGTTCTGGAGTCCAAGAGAATCAATCTTCCAAACATAAGTGTATGAATTCAAAAAACTGACCCTAGAAGGACCCAGAAACACATTAATTCACTGGTTTATGCATCATAACTCGAATTCTAAGTTGCGTGAAATGTAATAGAAATAACTCTGGTGTTAAGCAGCCACTACCCACACACACACTTTGCTATCCCAAGTTACCAGAAAGCTCAGAGGAGCATCACCATATATGTGCTTCTGGAAGATTTAATGTCACTCTCAATGAGTGACAGGAGGGAAGGCCAACAGAGGATAGGAAAATGCTACATGAAGATGTATTAAATGTTCAATAGCTGGTACACTGTGCTATAGAGGTGCAGAGGCAAAAATTTAATGCCATAACATTTTGTAGTCATTCATGATTGTCATAAAACCCTAAGAAGAATCTTGGAAGGAAGTATTAATCCTTGTTTCTATATTCCTACTCATTCTGTAGGATGAGGGTGGGGAAGAAGTAAGAAGAACCATCTCTCCGAGGGCTCGGCCAAAGGGTAAAAAGCATTTTTCTCTCCAAACTCAGGAGAGTACAACAGCAGTTTCCTAATTCTTTTCATGGAAGCTTGCCCTACCATAAAAAGGGCAGAGCTCTTGGACTATGTGTAAGTCCCATGTGCAACAATGGGGTGAAAGTGAGTTTCTGTGGAGCTCTCTTCATGTGTTAGGCTGAAGGCATCATGAGTCCAGAAAGAGAACAGCCTCTGTTTTTCCCTCAAAGGCAGTTTAGCTTTGCACTGTTCACAGGAAAATAACCTATTCAGAATATTCTTCTTTAGCCACCACCCCACCCCCAAGAAAAATTAAATAATTCAGAGCTATTTTTTTCTAAGCACATTGAAACGCATAAAGCCCTTTCTGGCAACTTTCCCACCAGACTTCAGCATTCTACCCACACCCACCTCAGCAGTACAGCTGTTCAAAAAGACTGCAAACTTTTTCGTTAATAATGGAAAATTTATTTTCTTTCATTCTCAAAAGTGATTTGGTTATGTGAGCTGAACCTTATCAAATGGATTCATAGCTAAGCAGAGAAGAGAAAAAGTTTTCCTTCTCCATCTAGCCACAAACAGCAGAAGTTTGGGAAAATTTGCGGCCCTATGAGATGACACTACAGCAGAGATGTTTTAGCCAAGGTACGTAGAGCTGTCTGCAGTTTTCCATCTATAAAAGAATTTTAAATGACAGCTGCAACAAACTCACACGTGAAGGAAGACAACATTCAGTTTAAAATCACAAAAAGTAAAACATCTGATGTAGTGATATATCATATGCAGATTTCCTTTGTACAGATCCATTTCATCAAATTCCTGCAGTTTTTCTCTCGTTTGAAGAAAAGATGCATCCTTATCTTTAGTAACAGTTTGATGGTATAAAGGATACTTCATTTGTAGAAGCCGCAGTAGTGCTGCTGGTAAGTCTTGCTGCTGTTCTCTAATACTGAAGAGATACGTTACATCTACAGACTCTGAGTGAATCTTTCACTAGAGCCAAATGGCTTCATAAGAGGTCATCATAAACAGGTTGTGAAATTGAAGAGATTTATATGAAAACATTTGAAAATTGTTCAAGGACTATATATGAAGTCAATCCTGATTTATTCAACAAAGCTGTCAAAATTATTTATGCAGTGGAAGATGCATACAAGAATATTTGCCAAGACTTTCATCCATACATAACACAAATGTATACACACTTAAAAACACCACACAGAACATGTCTACCCCAGTGGGTGCAGACTGACCCAGTATCATTCTGCTTGTGCTCTGAACAGGCTGGACAGAAGCCAGTCCCAATCTGTAACCCATACACCCTTCAAAAATTGTGCTGTGTCTACCATAATTTGGGGGGGTTTTGCCCCTCAAAAAAAACCCAAACAGAACAGTATAAAGCAAGTAATCTAAAAAAAAGAATATTCTTTCTCCCATCATTTCCTACAGAAGCCTATCACCCCAAACCCACATTTCTTGCTTATGAATGCATCCACAGAAATACTAAGTAAGGCAACATTTTATCAGTAGTTCTTATAAATCTCTGTGTAGCTCTGACTTTTTCTGGTACTACTATTTGATAGGCCATTTCCTACCTTGTATCCCAGTAGAGATGGCATAATGGCTGCAAAGCAACATAGCTCAACAGCTGAAAATATATTCTTATGTGGGATCTTTGGCTTCTTTTTATTTGATTCTGGTTTTGGTCAGCATCATTATTTGTTTTGACATATCTAACCTGAAGAATATTATTGGCACATTTTGGATCATACAGAGAAAGCAGATCAGACAACACGTTTCTGACATGCTTTAAACACATGCTATCAGCCTCAGATACAAAATATGTACTTACGAAAGCCTTTGCTGACAGAGATTCTATTTGGCTTCATGTGGGGAAAGGAATTACGGCAATCACAACATAAGGAGTGACAATTTCCTGATTTGCTATCTTAATTCTAACCATAATTACAGTGGACCCTGATGTAAGACATTTAATGTCTTTCTTTTTCCCAAAATGTGTTCATTCATTTTGGGGGTCCCGCTTTGAGACATCTTAGTCCCTGTGTTCAGTACCACCAAGAGAAGGAGCATGGATCCTCAAAGGGCAGGTACTCAGCCCTGTGGATTACAAGGCAATGTAAAATGGCTTGCTTTGAGACCCAAACATAAAGATATCCAGAATGTAAATAATTCTGGTGTTCATAAGCATAAGGTGTTCATCACTGTTAATACTAACTTTAATTGGAGATGTTACTCTTCAGTGCTTCTGAACATCAGTCTGAAAAGTTTGGAATTGAGCAGATTGAACAGGTAGTGGTACAGTTTCTTTGGTGTGGTTTTCCATAGCAGTGAAATAGGGGTAACAATCTTTACCTAATGAGTTTAATGAGCTTAAACTGGAATTAACATTTTGTGACATTCTCAGAAGGTTATGCTACCTGTACAAATTATAGGAAATAATTTTAAATCCCCCACCCTTTATTTTGTAGTGTTCATAAGGCGGTTCATAAAATCAAAGTTTATGTAGCAAATAAATTTGGCCTCAACTCAAGGGAAACAGTAGCAATCAAAGATCTTCAGGAACTATTAATATGTTTGCAAGCTGCTTGAATAACTCACAGATTAAATGAATAGGCTTTTCCCCAAAAAGGAAATAATACAGGCAGAGAACACCCCTGATTGTCTCCCTTTACCTTCAACTTGAGACTCAAGATGGTTCTACATGGATATTCAGACTCTTTTAACCTCTATAATGTTGAGCCCCTGTGTAAGAATGTAAGGATGCTGAGGTAAAGTTGACTTCTTGCTTACTGAGGACTTTGTAATCAAAGTTACTAACCTCCTCAAAGAGTTTTGAATAGGTTGAATATCCTACAAGCAATGCAATGAAAATCCAGATGACATAGAGAAAGCAAAAGGAGCAGAGTAGCAATTTCAACCCTTAGGGATGTCAACCTAAGACTTCTTAGGGTGCCATCTAAGAGATGAAAGTGCAGCTAATTATTTTAACTGCTCATTTCAGATTGTCCAAATCCAAAATAAAGTATCTCAGAGTCACCAATTACATGAAATAATAAAGCTTTGTGACCTCTGCAAGAAGTAAACTCAAAGGCCAAAAGAAGTAAACTTGAAGTGCCTTCCAAGACAACAGATTTGATTTCTCTGACAAATGGTTACGCTTTATATGTTTCCATTATGGCTTTGCATACATTTGCTTATATGGGCAGATCTGAATTCCTCCAAAACTTCATTTCAATGAATATATCCTGCAAGTCAAAAGGAAGAGAAAAAAAGCCAGCAAATTTTGGAATCTAGGACTCCCACAGACACAAAACACTTGCTACCTTAAATGTGAAGAAACAAAACAGAAAATTGTTCGGTGAAATTCAAAATGACTTGCACTGGCAAAGGGACCAAGGCAGAGCTCGCATATATCTATAAAGACAAAATGAAAGAAAATCAAATTGCCCAAAATATCCACTGAAACATCCTCCGGACTGACAGTATTTAATGCATATACTGTATTTTCCATTTCCCTATGCTGTTAAAAAAGATTAACTACTTAAATCTCCTGACAGTCCCGGGAAGATAAAGAAACAGCAGTACAGATTATAGAGTGTTTTTAAATGGCAAATAAGAGCATGAACAATATAAAGCAAGGCTGTCCTGACACCTCTCACAGGCAGACAGTCTTGCCTTTGCCCATGTTCTCTGCATAAACAAAGATGATCTGATATTTATGAGTTCAGTTCTTCTACTTACTAGAAAATGGAGACAGTTTGCATTTCTAAAACATTTAACCACCTAAATTTAAGTCACTTGCAATTGCTGCTGCTTGTAATGTACTGAGAAGTTGCAGGTTGTCACCTGTACAAACAATATTGAGAAAAAGGTCAAGTAGAAGAGCAGCATGATAGGTGCCACATGATCATGAAAGACACTTCAGCTTCCACTTTACAGATAAAAGGCAGCAGGAGTTCCAGGCTGACTCACTTTGGATAAAATTTCTCACTTTCTTTTCCATTCACAGGCTACAAGGTTCTGAGTAGAGAGGCATTTGCAGAGGTTTGCAAACCTGTGGCCAAAGAAACCTCTTGGCCTGTGCTTGATGAGAGCTGCAGCTTTTTTCTTGCAAGTTTGTTCTTGGTCTGTGCTTGTCACAGATTAGTGGTTGTGTCTTACACCCCCAGAGACAAGATACCCAGCTACCTTCTGCAGTGCAGAGTAGAATAGTGGTATTATGGATTTTTCATTGGTTTAATAATCAGGATTGAATTTAACAACCTTTTAACAGTGGCACAAACCATGTCAAAGGCAGAGGTTTGCTTCAATAATGTATTTTTAAAAATGTAATAAAATTCTAAGATTATTGATCACAGTGTCCAGAATATGAAGAAATAAAAAGTACAAAGTCAAAGATAAAACACTGCCACAGGAAAATGCGAGAGCCCAATCCTTTCCTCTCAGGATGGAGAGAGAGGAAAATTTCAGTCATCTTTATTCAGCGTTTGATACTGGCTTGTATTCATTTCAGGCCTTGGTACTGTACTTCCCTCTTGGCAGAGGGAGCCTAGCAGTCAAACCTGGTATAGCTGCTGGTACGAGTAAATGGTACTGGGATTGCTTCAGAAGTTTTGGAGGTCATGGCTTTCATAAAGCAAGCCAGTAAACAGTAAGAACTGCTGGGGTTATTGTCATTGGTGAACTTCCCTGGGAAAACAGCACGTTAGAGAATCACTGAACAACTGAAAGCAATAACTCAAGTTGTCAGGCTTTGTTACCAGCCATCCCAAATTAGTGAGAATCATTCCATTCCCATCTGTCATCATAGCAAGTAAGAACTTCCAACACAATCTTTAATTTCTAGGAAAGATCTTTATCATAATAATTTGCAAGTAGGACTTTCTATCAGAGACTCCAGACATCCCTTGCAAATCTGTTCAGTCCTCAGCACACTGCACTAATTTATAGGTGAAGCAACGGAGGCAGAATCACCCAGATTACCTGTGTAAAGGAAGGACTTTAGCGAGTATTTTTAGTTGATCACAAGTGGCAAGATAAGGATCCAGTCTCAAAAATTACTGCATTACGGAGCACCATAAAGGGCATGAAAAATCTATGTGATTGTCTATCAGATCAAGAACTTCGTTTTCAGAGGGTCCCACTACAATTTTTTTCCTCACTTGTATTGGAAGCTTAGGCTACCTTAACATTTACCCATCTCCTATGAGAAGTATGTCTTTAAAGTTTCATGGCACAAGACCTCACCTGTGTGATGAAAGGTATAATGTTGGTTCGAGGGACAGGAAAACCACTGAATGCTCCACTTGCACTGATTACAGTGGCAAGGACACTCAGGCCCTGGCAACAGGCATTCTGCACGTAAAAGTATTTCCAGCCATATGGACTTTAATTATAAATGTATGATTTGTTAGCATTTAAATCATTCTTCAAGAAGAAAAGTTATCTTCACAAGGAAAATGAAACAATGAAGAGAAGGGAGTTTTAGGAATTGAAACAGAAGCTGCATGCAAAACCAAGAAGGAAAACAGAAGCCAGATATAGAATTTTCTTCTGGGATCATGAACTCTCCCTGGAATTTGATCCAAGAATCCATATCACCTACATGTCAGTGGGGATCTGCAGATTTGCAGGGATTTCAGTGGGAAGTTACATAAATAAAAGGATCCTCTTGCAGGAACAGGCTGGAGGCTAGAAGAGCTCCCATGATACTCATATATCTAATTAAGAACAGCAGATTGGAAGGGACTCTTGGGTCATTGAGTTCAGTCCCTTGTTTTTGCAGGCAACCATGCCATATAATCTTTTTCATATGCCGCTCAGGCTCTGCTTATAATCAATTAGAGTTTTTTGGTTTGGGGGTTGGGATTTTTGGTGTTTTTTGCTCCTGGTACTCTTAGTGGAAAGTTGTCATAGATTCTCATTTCTTTTAGAATTAGAAACGTTCTAAAATCCAGAATAACTGTACACAGTTAGATTATACCCATCTGTTCTTGTGTCAGCATTTCCCTTAGCTTAAATAACACTTCTTTTTCTAATATATTTATAGACTACAATCATATCCCTCTTCTTGTTTTGTCTGACCATGCTGGCTAAGCTTTCTTATTCTCCCTTATAGGATCCTTCCAACCCCGGACAATCTGACCACTTTTTTTACACCTGTTTCTTTTTGAATTAAGCTTTCTTAAGTAACAGGTAATCTGGCTGTACCCAGTATTCCTGATGAAAACCATCAGCAACAATATTTCCCCAACAATGTTTTTGGAAATATCTTTACTGAAGCAGCATGATGCATGTAAGCCCATTTCTGTCAAACACACTAAATGGAAATTTCGGAAGGTGTCCCACTGACTTCAATGGGTGAGCCCTGTGTGCTTTCTGTTTTCCAATATCCAGATGTCATTTTCCAGTAAAAATATCATTTTCCCAACTATTAAAAATTTGGGTAATAACAAAAGCTAGTAACATGTATTTGCAAATAATTATGAAATGAGAAGCAGTAGTACTTGTAACTAGTATTGGTAAGAGAGTTTTCTGAGAATGCATGTTAAGTTGGTTGAATTAAAAAGCAAAAACAGTATTTTCAAATTATTTGAGGAATAAATTATTTGACCAGCTTTGGTAACAATATATACAGAAGATTTATCACAAATAAGAATAAAAAAATCCACTGTAGCTGACATGAAAGAATTCAGATTTATCTCACTGCTGGATGCTATATTTGGCATGAATTCCAAATTTGCAAGAGGGTGGAGGATTTGATCAAAAGGTCCAGAAAATTTATGTGGGTAGCCAAAGCCAATCTGTTTGGCAAAACATAAGGATGATGTTTCTCTCACATCACTTTGGTATTTTGGAAAACTTGCAATATCAAAGAAAAAGTTTGTATTCAGTACACTGGAAGCAGCAAGTCATAAAAAGGTATTTTTTGTAGGAATAAGTAAGCATAGAATATGTAGGATTTGAGGCTGCAAAGAATCTGTTTTAGTACACTCATAGTACAATTTCTGGAATTTAAAAATTGTGCCTCCATCTGCTACACTGCCCACTCTTTCAAAAGTGACAGCTGATATTTCATACCAACTTGATACACCCCAAAGTGATATGGTACCTTTCTAATTCTTCTGAAAACAATACTCTTTGGAGTATGTCCTAAACTGAAGCATCGCAAAGCACTAATAACACCTGAAAAAGTTGGTAAGCATGCTTAATACCTTCAATATAGAAGCAAATACCTTCATATATTAACTAAACATAATTTCCTAGTCAAGAGCAATGAAAGAATAATCCAGCTACAGAATGTTGGCAATGATGAACTCTCGTTTATGAGTTTTTTAACCAGCAGCAACCTACAAGGTTGGAATATGGACTTAATTGATTTGTAACATTTTTATAGCCAACTCATGCTTCCAGAGTAATGCCACTAATCATACTGTAAATCAGAACTGGTCCTGTATTTACTAGATATGCTTGCAAAAATCTTTGAACACTTTTTAAAGACAGATTCTTAAGCTGGAAGTCTCCCCACAGTTCCTTCTCGGACAGTCACCCTATCTAATCAATAGGCAGGATTAAAAGCTTCACACTTTCTTCTAAAATCAAGCTGGTATTTGGTATTGGTGCAATTGCCAATGCTGACTAACATTTCCGTCAGCTGGGGGGAGTCTCCGTTTAACTGGAGTGATGCTCTCTTAATCCTGGAAAAGTGCTGAGGTAAATTAGCTGTCAAGATAAAATAGACATGCTTTCAACAAAGAGGGGTTGACAGTTTCTGATTTTACAATATGCTTTCATTGCAATTACCAATATTGTAAGACATCAATTTTGTATTTTGTTTTCCAATATGAAAAAGGAAGGATATGTAGACATATGACTACTGTCAAATATCAGAAAATTAAAAAAATAATACAAAGAAACCCATTTTAATGTAATTACTGAAGGTCATACGGAATTCCCAATATCATCTGCAACTAAGTCTATTCTTTCTCTAAAGACTTTCTCTGAAGTGTGGCTGAACTGGGAGGATTGGGAAAGAGGCACCCTACTGCCTTTGTCCTGGCTGTCGGTGCGTCTCAGTACAGTTTTGAGTTAAAGCAAACCAGCTCTAACCCCAGCTTTCAGGAACTGGGCAGTAAAAGCAGAACAAACAGTTTCAGCTACGGTTTATCCAGGAACTCAAGAGGAATGAGTTATGCTGTCAGTGAAAACTGTTCGAGCCAAACAAATTCAATTTTTCATCTGTGTTTGAATGCAGACATGCACAAACTTGGCACACACAAGGCACAGGAAGTATATGTTATTTCACGAATTTATCGTCAGCAGTAGCAGCAAGATACCCCTAAACGTAATTTGTGGGTACACTGAATACACTCCAGCGCTTTATCAGAACTGGACTGAAAGGTAGGATGATATAAAAGCAACCAGTAGTAGCCTAAGCCTTCTCCCCCTCCTTGAAGTCTGATTTCAGTGGGATCAGAGTTAAGCCAGTGCATGGCATAGTTGAAATTTGTCCTAAGATTCAGATCTGTCTGGACTACTGCTGCATTAGTCATGGATCTCTCTGGCTCCCTTCTTTCCTCCTCTTCTATGCCCACCCTATCAGAGCTTGTGTTACTGTTCCAAAGGTGGTCCTGCTTTTAAAAATGTCCTCTGAGGTCTACTTGCTTTTCCACAGGCATGGTTCTTACTGTAATCAAATCCTCCAAATCCAGTGGAACAGAATAGAATTTCTGGGAAGCCAAAGAATACTCCTGAATTTCCATAGTACCCTGAAGCAAGCACCAGAGTCCAGCAAAGAAACAATTCTCTTCCCAAAAGAACTGGCCAAGGAAGGGAGACCCAAGTACCACAACATGTGAGAAGAATCAAGAGTCTGTAGTAATTGTGCTACGGGATGAGGAACAAACTACTTCGTAGCATGACAGGATGATTAGAGGTATGCACTAGGGAGAGGGAGGGCTGGATGCTAAGATAAGTGAATAAGCTCTGATTAAAAAACTTGGATGTACAGTCAAATTAAGTCTCTGAGTGGGTCTATCCATTTGTATATACATCTCTGCATTAAAGTAGCATTATTTTACCATAGCTATCCAGTGGAAACTATGCTGCGCTGCAATAATAAACAAACAAAGCCACTTAGCTTTATGGTCACTTGGGCCAACTGTGCCAGAAATAAATAGGCTGATTTTGCATGCGGGGGTGTGTGCATGAATTTTGCATATTAACAGGTCATATCTCACACTTCATATGGTTGTAAAATAATGTTATTAATTTCTTCCCTTTAGGGTGCTATGTTATTTGGTTAAAGAAAAAAATCATTTTCATTCTATTTATATAATTTTTGTTTGCTGGTAGACTCAGTAGCATTAAACAAAGAACCAAATTATTCTCAGACCAAAAGGCTTCCCTTTTGATGAAAATGATCTCTTGTTGCCAAATGCTTCACATCTGAAATAATGGCTTAAATCTTGGCCGCACTTACTAGATAAGTCTTTTCTCATAACCTCTTCACAAAGTATTTTCAATCAATCCATTTACCCTATTAAAACTTCACATGTAATTGTGAGCCCAGATATCTGATGTTGGGTTATGGACAAACAGGAGCATAACCAGAGCCACAAAATTCAAGGTCTGGTTCTGGACTCTCTTAAAACTCGTCGTGTGGCTGCATTTGAATTCAGGGTTTTGGCTTGGCACCCCCTTCCTTTTTTTTTTTTTTTTTTTTTTAAAATCAGTTGTCTTGCCTGTTTATTTTAAAGTCACTTTGCTTCTTTTATTTTGTAGGCACAGGGTAAAGCAAAAAGGAAATTAAATACTGTTAGAAATTATGAAGGATGCAATCAAACACTGTCATGAGAAAAAAATGAAGAAACTATGTTTCAACATGAGAAAGCCAAGATTTCTCTTTACTTTCATATTTAAACTGAAAATATTTGTTGGTTGGATAATTTTGTTAATGTCAGTTACCAGAAACAGCTGAGTACTGCATACAATAAAATAATTAATGTAGGGTAAAGCTGACTTCCATGCAAAAAACCCAGCAAAACCCATATTCCACTTAAGCTCTTAAAACAGGACTTATGTAAAATTCAAAGGGTACATGGGTTTGTGGGAATCTTTCAATAGCTGTCTACTTCATTTAAAAAAACAGGAAAAAAAATCAAAATAATTTTTTATTTCCTTTCCCATTTATAATCTAACCACCATATTAGCTTCAACTTCAGAGAGACAGATGAACAGCCAAGCTAGAGTCAGCAACAGTAGGTAGCATCATTGCAGTAATAAAAACATAGTCTATCATAGAGGTATTAATCTGAGAGATCATTGTATCAGTGAGCTCTCATACTGATCTAAGAACTGCTGATCAAGGCTGTACAGATACCTGTATGACAACCTAAAACAATGTATGTCTTCAGTTTTTAGCAACTCAAAAGGGATGATGTATTTAATTTTCTTTTTGTTTTGGTCTAATGAAAGGGGCTTTTTGAATGACAATGGTTTTGAAAACATACTTCCAAATATTTAGCTGGGTTTTTTCTATCTGAAATACTTTGTTTCAAAGTGTTTCATTCACAAAACTTCAGAAATAAGAGGCTACCATTTTTATGTCACTTTTCCTTAGGGATTTCTTTTGACCAGAAAACTTTACCTATACTAGCGTATATCTATGAAATGTTTTCTTTCACAGTTTTTGTGAGCGAAGTTCTGACCAAGATGTTTGTCCAGTTCTGTTTCAACTTCACTTACTCCTTTCTGTAGACGCACAGTATCAAAGCGTCAACATTTAGATCCAAAAGCCATTCAAGAGTGGTGACATGAAAGGATTCCACTCTATAACTTGGCAAGTCCCTTGCCTCTCCCAACTTCTATTTAATGGGGCAAATATTTGCTGTCTTGCATCACACCCGGGGTTTGAATAGGCACTTTGGGTCTGCAGCACCAGACTGAGAAGGGGAAAGCTGTCAGAGAAGTTAGATGCCTTTGGCAGATTTTAAAGTCTCTGCTACCAGAGAGAGCATACATAGTAGTGGCATACACTGAAGGAGAAATTTTGAAAGACAGAAAGAATTAGGTTCCTATGTGTCATTTATGCGTTTAAAGAAACTACTTCATTCACACCATGCCCTGCTGCATTTCTAATACTGGGGTTAAACAGTTAATTGCACGGTATTTTGTAACTGTAACCATCTCACAGCAAAAATGAAATGTAGTTATACTCATTGTTACCACAGGCCTTTTACTTTCTTGGACAAAACTGTTTTGTCTTAACAAAAAAGACTCATGTGTATTACTTTTTTTTTGTTTCAGTTAGCTGCTGCTTCTCTCCATGGCTACCAGCATTTAGCTGAACACACACGATTGCTTTATCTTCAGCTTCATTCATTCAACAGACACTGAAGTGAAAAATACCAATTACTTTTGCTTGTAACTGACATGACCCCTACTTCAAGCTAGATCTCTAAAAACATTTTGTCCTCCTTCCGCACTGAAGAGACAATTTATGTGCAGGCTCTGTAAATGTTACCCAGTAAAACCGAGGTGATAATTTGTTTTCATTAGGTAGGATTTTTAAAAGAAGTTAACTGGTTTTGGAGCACAAACCCCATTGACTTTCACTGGGATTTAGACAAAAAGGCATTTTGGGGGAATTCCACTTAGAATGATTTTTATGCTACGCTATAGAGTAATTATGAATCTTTGGGGGATGGGAGACAGGGGAGGGGAATGCGGGCATTCAAGAAAACAAACAAATGAACAAAAGCCCGGGAGATTTTTAAAGCAAGCAAGCTGCTTTTGGAACAGCTATTCTGAACAATTAGTTATTTATTTGAAAGTTTTTGAGTAACATGTTCAAAATATATCATTTAAATGTGTCTCCTTCCAGTTCTAAGAGAACAAATGTTGCATCACAACACCCACCAAAATTAGCCCACCAGAGATGGCAGGGATTGCACGAGCTGCAGACATTTTCCCTTCTTGGAGAGGTTGTTGCACAACTGGGGGAACGCATACAGAGAGCATTTCTTCCAGTGTCTGCCTCTTTGCTGGCAAAAAAACTTCAATGCCCTACTGCTGCTTTCAGCTGCGGCTGGTTCTCCTGTAGCATAATGCCATAGTGATGCCTTACAACTGCTAAAAGCTCCCAGGGAAGATACTCAGATCTGTGACATATATCATCATGCCTGCTTCAGTTTGTAATCAGTTTTCAGGTAAGTGACAGGCCCTGATCCACTTCATTACCTCTTAAAAAAAAAACCCAAACCAAAAAAACAACAACAAACTTAGAAATTAATCCCACTAGCATCACTTGCCATTCATGTTTTGTGAGGTTTTGATGCATCTTGCAAGTTACCAACATCATATGGCTGGCCTAGGCAGAGCAAAAAAAAACCCACTTCCAGCTTGTTTAACATTTTAATTTCTTTGTTAAAAAGGGAAAAGATATCTATGCCCAAATTAGAACATTGCTGAATCTAAAGATAACGTCTGTGGGAAATTTAAGTGGAAAGTAGCATGTGTCTATCAGAAAATGAGTGATTGGTAGTAAATTTTGTTGGCAGGAGCTCAGACGCACACGTTACACATTTTAATAGAACACTTATTTAAACATGGAATAAATTGCTTTAAGCCACAATGTATGTACACCCCTCCTTAGATAATGGAATCTCTTTTGTAATCAGCAGGTTTAAGTCCTCTCTACCCCATTCGCACTATCAGTTTCATTAATCAAGTCTACTGATTGCTTACATATGTGAGAAAACTATTGTAAGTATGAGGGCCACATTACTGATGTCCATGTTTTACACTTTACACATGCGACAGTCTGACATTGAAATGTTGCTGCTGAATATTTACTTGTGCAGTTTCTCAAAATAGCATGCTTTGACAGACAGCAGGGCTTGTCTATCTTTCCCTCCACAAGTGGGAAAGGGCTACAGATGCCATTCCTGCAAAGCTACAGGTCATAGGAAATCTAACCCTAAAAGGCAAAGAGACTCCAAGCAAAGAAACTTTGCGTCCACTGTTCACCCTTGGATCTTTCAAAAACAAAGCTTCCATGTGAGATTCAGCAACTGACCCAAAGGATAGTTTTGATCCTCTTTTTAAGATTAACATGGCTGATACACAGGGACTACACATAGTCCAGTGACATGCAACTTCATCACCATCCAGGATTTTGTTACGAGAAATCTCTAAATGCTGTCTCTCTTCTTGTTTCAATCAGCAGCCAGCAAGAAGTTCCTTTTTCTGTCTGCCTAATGAGATCCTTACCCTCACCCTTCCCCAACTGCAAGAAAAGAGTGGCTGGGAGGTGGATGTTTTATTTCATTCTGTAGCAAAACTCTGAAGAAGAAGAGTGCAATTGCTGTGCTCTTAAATATTTAGATTACTAAATATGTCAAGATTTTAAACTTCCCAGGGGATGGCTTGTTTCATATTACATTTTTTTATACAAGGCAAAGAACGAAGAGGACTTGATCTAGCTTAAGGAATCTGGGCATTATTGTAAAATAAAAAACCAAAACATGAATCTCACCTTTGCTACTGCACATGTCCATTCTGAGGATGCAGCTATTGTGGAAGCTTCTGGAATAAGCAACTGCTGCAACCTATGCCCACTGAGGGCTTTGAATTTGACGTTTTTGACAGACAACCGAAGTAGTGATCAAAACACCCTATGCTGTTTACTGGAGCAGCTGCTGTTTCCATGTGAGTAACAGCAATGAGGCCCGCAAGCCCTGAACAGTGCCACTTCCTTCCACCAGAGACCTTGGGAAGGAGTCCTGGGAATGGTGAGGGGACAGAGCACTGCCAGAATTTGGTTGGGAAGAAGTCTGACATATCACTGGGGTCTTTCTATCTGATGTTCCTTACGTACTGTATGTACACAGACAACTATACAGAAGAAAATCTACAGCAGCCACACAAAAATCAGAATTTGGTTTTAACACATAATTATTAGCCCTAAGTGCTAAATAAATATTATTATGTATCATTCCATTTTTATCATTATAAGCCTGAAAATCTTTTCCCTCTCTCAACAGATACTCTTTCAGTCTTTTTTTAAAGAAACATTTTTTGCCTGAAGTTCTCGTGTTTGGTCTATAGCCAGTGGAAATTATTTTGGGAAAGTGTGAGGCCACTTGGACAAGACATCCCTGGGAAACTGGACTAAAAAAAAAGAGGTGTTGTCACTTGTCACTTCAGAAAAAAGATTGCTTTCCCTTCCCCTTTTCTTGCACACAGGCATATCTTCAAAATCTGGGCTGGAAGACAAACTCTAGTTATTACCTTTTTTATTATACAAGAATCTACAGGATTTTCTCTCATAAGACAAAGCACAACTTTTGGAGATAATCACCAAACAATCCAGACTACAACTTATCATGGAGAGCTTAGCACCTACCATGTCACTCCTGTATATATAATTTGGTATTGAAATCACAAATGTTTTCACTCACAGAGGATTTACTATGCATGGGAACAGCCTGCATTAATATCCAGCTATCAAGATGACAGAAACTGCCCAGAGAAAGACCTCTTCCACATCCATCCCTATATTGCAATTCTATCACACAAGAGAAGGAAGTTCCACAATCTGTCCAACCCACTTAAAAAAAAGGGGGGCAAGAGGAATCACATGTCCCTGAAAAGTATTTGTAATTCCCCGAACTGAACACACAGGCCTTATATCACATCTTTGCCCCTAGCACATGTAGCATAGAGTTTCAGCTACAGGCACATACAGTGTAATTCAAATTTACCTTGACTGTGTAAGATATCAGCTTTCAAGAACCATCTAAAGATTTAAGTGCCACTCAATCTTCTCCAGGGTTTTATAAACACTGTGCCTGGAAAATCTTCCTTTGTAGGCTATTTTAGACCAACAAGGGAAAAAGTGCAGAATATTTATATTTCTTAACTAAAAGACACAGAGTGGCTAGTGAGTCTTTCTGCAAGAAGGATCATCTTGACACCTTCTGGTGGCACCTCTGGCGTTCAGACACAAGGAAAAGGTCATCTTTCCCCTCTAGCCATTTACAGCAATTTGTTGTACTGGGGCTAGGAAATTGCATCTCAGCATAGATGAGGGAATCAGGCTTGTCCAGATTTAAATAGACAGGATGAGCATGTCCAACATCATAATCTCTGATCTGAAAGGGATTTATAGTGCAGGCAAGGAAAGCTGAAGGTACAAGATAGACACAGGCATATGAGCATTTTACTCTTTCTACCCTTTTTCCTACACATGGCAAAAGGATAAAACAAAGACCATGTCCAAGCCCCCTGAGGTGGTTCCCTAGTTACAGGCCTACATCCTCCCACAGTGAGAGGGCTCACAGGTGCCAAACTGCCAATACAGCTGGGAAAAGAGAAGGGAAAGGCTGCCCTGTTATCCCCAGTCTCCCAGCAACTGGGACACATGGTTCTGTCCAGAGCAAGGCTCAGTGAGAAGCCAGGGTACACTCAGAGAAGTGTAAAGCACTGTTTATTTTGTAACTGTGCCACAATATTACATCATCCCCCTTACTAACAATATTATTTTGCCCCTAAATATCATTCCCTTACATGCTCAATTTTGTGGTTCAGACTCAACAGTGAGCATCCGTATCTAGGTGTAACTGCACTACAGCTGTGATAGAAGCTCTGCAAATGCCCAAAATTGACAGAAGCGCGTGTAATTTTCTCTCTCATAAATACTCATTGGTTTAACTATATTTTCAGTGACATTTTCATTACTGTAACGATTCCATAAACACATTTTTAAGATTCTTGCCAGGGCTTTTCTTACACTAAGTGCTTGCATGTGTGTATTTTTGTGTATGTTTGTTTTTATAATAAACTTTCCAGTGTACTATTCTTTTTGACTGCCTGATGGTCAGGAATGACTGTCCTGCATGGAGTTACTTCCTCTACAAGCCTTTTCAGTAACACACAAAATTATATCCACATGAATTAATTCACTCAGTGCTTCTTTTGTCAGCTAGTACCCTACCTTAAGTCAGGCTTCTATACACATCACTGTGTACAAACACAAACTTCAGTTTGAAGTCAGAATACATGGCACAGGCCATTTCACAACTCTGCAATTATGGATGGATCAGGGACTCTTCACTTTGGTTCACAGACCAGGATATTTCACCCAGACAGCAGTGAGTATTGGGTGAGGGCCACAGATTTTGTCTAGAAAAAAGACAGCTGAGAGAGGGTATAGTAGAGGTCCATAAAATCATGACTGTCACAGGGAAATTATGACTGCTCTTCATTGTCTCTTCCACAAGAACTATGGGGCATAGTTGTTGTTCAAATTCAAATTCTTTGGGTGGCTCTGACAGTAATCAAGAAAAGTTAAAAGCATTTGGGAAAACCAAAATCTGTTTCAGAAATACACGCACAATGTGCTAGAAGTTCTCTGGAGAAACCTGATAAAGTTCTGCCAGTCATAACAGTAGGAATGCTTTTGTAGGGCTTTTTTTTACTTAGGGGGATAAGTGGGACTCCAAGCAACAGGTGGCATTACAGAATTAGACTCAAGTCTCTAACTGGTGCACACAGAACTTGACTTCTGAGGAAGAGTTTAAAAATGGCTAATCAGGTAGGAAGATTGTGCACAGCACGGAAAAATGTATGAGAAAGTTATGAGAGCAAGCTGCAGGAAGATAGCCATATTGCAATAGCCATATTTGGGATCAGTTAAAAACAAGAATGGCAAAAACCATCTTATTGTCTAATTTACATCTTGAAAATAGTTGAACAAAAATCATCTGATGAGCAAGCATTGAGTCCACAAGAAAAAACCAGCAAGCCCCCTGATGCCAGATGTTCTGCTCATTGACAGACTGAGCAGGTAGTCCAGTAAGATATTTGGGAGGTTTCCACAGCAGTTAAAGCCCCCTTGTACACCTGGCCATGTACGAGCAGATCTGGCCCACATCTCCACATTGCTTTTTAAAGAGATTTTTTTTCCCCTCTTTTCCCCCATTTAACCACTATTTCAGACATTTTAGGAAGTTAGCTCAGATTGTACTCCACTCTTGTCCAAAAATAATTCAAACACAATGCAAAAAAACCAACAAAAACTTTTGAACATTCACTGTAGTCACTGGCAAGGGAACATTCTTAAAATACTTGAAAGTAGGTTGTGTCGTAATGGCAAATGCAACATTTTGTTTGTGTTCTTAGGTAGCACAAGGTATCTTTGTGATGCATGTGAGAGAGAAAATGACAGCAACAACAATGGGGAGAGGGGAAGAGAGAGATGGAGGGAGGAAGATAGAGAAAGAACAAGAAAAAAAACCAAATAGATGGACAGACCATTGGAACTACCAGCCTTTTTCCTAACATTTATTCAGTTCTCTCTTAACTCAAGATTCTAGACTTAGCATTGCTTCCATTTCTATATGTTTTTTTATTCCCCATCTTCCTCTCCCTGTATTTTGTATGAAAAATACTACCACTCTGGGAAGAATTGTTACAGAAATTAACTGCCCTTCTAGCCTTTTAAACTACCTAGAACTGTGACTTTCAGTTATGGTCTCCATCACATGGTCCGTAATAAGCTAGATTTGTACTTTGCCTTTTGTACTGGTCCTGGTCTCCCCTTTGCCTCCCTTTATTTCCTTTGCAGAGGCACCGTCCGGGTGCTGTGGACCAGGGTTAATCTCACAGAACCTGACATGCAGCCCCCTCTGTGCAGCCTGCGTGCCTCCCTTAGCCCACGGTGATCCTTCTGAGCCCCTGCAGCATAAAAGGATACTCCCCCACCACCATAGAGGGGAAACAGAAAACACATATGCGGCCCAAATCTCTCTTCTCAATGATTCTTCATTGCTTATTTAACTGTATTTACACTAATTTCATTTGCTAACCATTTTCTTGTGAGTAGGTAGCACCTCTCCCTAATAAAATGGCAAAGAATCAGTTATAAGTCAGTAGAAAATTGAATTGCAGATACAGTTGAAACTTCAAATATACTTCCAAATACCCTAAGTTTGAACACGGGTTGAGATGCATATTCCAGAGTCATGTCTAAATTTATGACATAAATAAAGGTGCAACAAGTTTTACTTTTTAAAAAATGTTTCCCTTGCTAATGTTTGATTACCTTGCTACTGAACAAGCAACAGACAAACCATCGGATAGTTCATTTAAACAAAAAAATTGGCTAACTTACATTGTTCTGTTAAAAGATCTCTACAAGCAGTCACACACATGCACACAATAACTGAGCTGCCGCAGTTTATCATTTACTTTATTCTACAAAATGAGAGAGTATCGGATGATGTTTCAGAAACAAATGCAGTGATTTTTTTTTAATTGTTTACTACCTTCTGATACTGATCCTGAATCCCCATTTTACACCTGGATTCCTCACAATTTGGGTATTAATGTAATACATGAAAACCCTAGTTTTGCAGTATCCCAATCATCTACTGAAAGTCTTCACATTAGTTAAGAAGACACAGGACTCGTACACCAAGCCTGCTTTCTTCTCCAAAAGCAGTAATGTGCCATCATTAGAATCAAACTTACTATCTAGAAGTGTAGTAATTTTCTCCCATAACATCTATTCTATTAATTTACTAGGGATATTAATCAGATTTTAGGGGGGGTGGGGTTGAAATTGTTTCTGAAAGAGGAAGGAAAATGAAAGGTAGGAGAGAGACTTATTTAGAAATTGCAACAGTATTTTATTTGCTTTCCAGTTTTCTGGGATTTAGCTGATTTCTGTGACACAAAGATAATTTTAAGAGGGCCAATGTTTCTGAAACATCTTAAGATATAATTTGGAAAAGATTTTTAGCATATATTTTCTTCCAAGCAACATGTAACTCTTTATTAACAGCTCTACGAATAAGGAGCAAGAAATATATAGACATGGGAGACGAAACATCAGCAGAAAATAACCATATAATTTTTAACAAAATTAATGCAAGCTAGTACTAGTAGGGGAAATAATCTGAAACATAAGGATTGAATACAGGGGAAAACCTGGAAATAGTAATCCTGAATGATTCAGAAGTGAGAATAAATACTGAGTGTGGCTGGACAGTTCATGGGAATAACTTAGCCCCTTTTAGTTCAGAATCGATCACTGAACAGACTTTCAGCATTAAAAATTACTTAAGTAACTTTTTATATTAACATATTCCACTTTATGGACTGCACACAAATTTTTCATAGTCACAATGGCCTTAAGTACTTGCTATTCAAAGCATGTGATCAGTCATTAAAGTGTTTGATACTGATTCTCACACTGTCTGGATAACTCCCAATGCAACACAGAAGTCTTTAAAGTTGGCTGTACAGATGTTCCAATGTAAACAAACAGACTAGTTGAGATCCTTCCGCAAATAAAAAATTCATATGATAGCAAACTCTGCTCTTTGTTGATCCAAATTTTGACTTTTTGTTTGCCTCTTCCTCTTTGCAGTGTCCTTTTACATACTCCTGAAGGCTGTTAATGTTCCCCCTAAATTTTCTCTTTCAACTAAACAACCCACGCTCTCCTACATTTCCTTGTAGGTAAGAAGTCACAGATCTCTGATCATTCTTCTTGCTGTATTCTGAATTCTCAGAATAGCGCCCATCTTTTTAGAAGGAGGGTACCTGAAGTGGGCCCTTGTCAACACTGTGGAGAATATGAATATTTGCATATGTAGGAGGACACCTTTTTGCAGAAATTGTCATGCTCTAAAAGTACTATGTGTTATATGAACAAACAAACATGAACAGAGAGAAGGTGGTATCCCAAATATTCTGATGGTGAAAGCCAGACTTGGTCTTTTTTTAGTTTAAAGAAAAGAATTTTCTGTTCTCTAATGTATGCTTCTGTTTTATTCAACCTGTATTTTTAAGAACAAATTGAATGGCCATTAATGAATAATGGATCAAAAGGAATGCACTGGACCCATTTAACTACTGTGCACATATCAGTCAATGCCAGTTTCATTAGAAGCTGTTGAGCAAAAATTCAAATGCTCCACCTAAAGAATCGCAGGGTGTTTAACGCTTGGGGAGGTAAATTATGAGCTATGAGCCACCTCTCTAATGACTCACTATTAAGGCATTCTGCATCAACCCAGTATAGGACAGCTACATATGTATATGCATACATAAAAATACACACACAGAGCCCCCAATGTTAAATCAAATAATTACATGGAAACAATACTCAAAAACTCATATTCATTCTTATAAAAAAGTCACAGATTCTTTCCTCATATATATTATAATTTATTCTCAATTGTCTTTAGGAATGTGGAAAACATTATGCCATGAAATGTTATTTGGGAGCACTGAGAAAGTTAAATGTTTATGTTCAGTAAACGCCCTTGATCCTCCTTCTGTAGCCAGTGTATGCAGTGCATATATTTTAAAATGACAGGTTTAAATATAACTGCATTCCCATTTTACTTACTAACCAGTCTACAGATCGTGACTGGTTCCCAACTCTTGTTTTTAAGTAAATAAATTAATAAGTATACTGGAAGTACCTCCACCAGTCACACTTGGGATACACTGTTCCCTTTCCTAAAGATCCAAAGTTCAGTCAAACAGAAAAAAAAAAATCTCTTGAGGACCCTCCTACTTCCTGCTTCTCACAAGTCCAGAAGAAAATATGCTGAAGTAACATGAGCTCAGATTTGCACATGAGGACTTCTGTTTCGACTGACAAGAAACACAGATACATTGATGTTAGGTTTTTTTGACAGAGTTATTACAGAATCTAAATATTATACAGCAATTCTCACTGGATCAGTTTTACTTGCAGAGAATATATTGGTACTGCATATTGTCTCTCCAAGATTTGCCCTTTTACTAGTTTGTTGGATTTTTTTTTTATTGTGAGAGGGCCATAAATTTGTTAGCAAAGTTTACAAAACATTTAGCAACTTCAGCATGGCTAAGCCCCATCGTAGGGACATTAAAAAAAAGAGCACAAGGTGCTCTCCAAAAAGAAAAAAAAAAAAAAAAAAAGCAGTCATCTCTGAAGTACAGCCATATTTGAATCCTCAAGTTGTCATCTTGGAAAGCTGCGAACTTTTAAAAAAAGTTATGGCAAAAGTAATAGGATCAGCAAATTTATGGAGTGCAGTCTGATGTTGGCTCTGTCTTGTCTCTCTCTGTAGATTATTCCATAGTCAGAAACTTTAATCAAGTCCACTTCTTCTCTAGTTCTTATGAACTTCACCCTGAAATTTGCTGTTCCAGAATCATAAAGTTGGCCTACAGAGACATGGTTGGAAAGGCCTGATAGAAACTGGTCCTCATCACAATGAGGCCTTGAACTGAACACCATGAAAAAATAAAATCACTTTTTGCTAACTGTTACCACACAGTAGTGATTGCTGTTACTGTACTACCTCACCACCTGCAGTATAGAAATTAAAATGTTTTTCCTGGGCAAAGGAAATGAGTTTGAGGGCAAGAATTGGAATAGAAAGTGTAAGACAAAAAAAACTGTAACAGATTTTAAAACAACCTTAAGCAAATTGTGCAAAACCTAAAATCCCTTTTAAAAAAAAAAAAGGTGCATTACTTAGCCTTCAAGTTGCCTGCAACTTTGTCCCACTTTCATTTCTTTTGTTTACCATAATTACAGAAACACTAAAAAATTTCATTTGCTTCAGACAACCTGACTGTAATTTCAAAATATATCCTAATTTTCCAGCAGGGAAACAGTATGACAATGTCTGTATAGTCTTCCAGCAGTGCAGCTTATCTTCTGAGATGCAAATATCAGAACAGCTCAGCACATGACTACTCTGTCATGATTTTCTTGCTTCCATAAGACTAAACAAACAAATTAATATGAAAATGTTCTTAAAGAAAAATTATGGAGAAAACCAGCTGATGGTTCCAAATCATTAACAAAGTACATGTGACAATGTTCTCCTCATCCAAAACCACACATCATAAAAGCCTGAGAAAGGCTGCAGTCATGGTATTTCCTCCGCCACCCGAAAAGTACAGAGAATCCTGTGAGAAAGCTATTCCCATTGTTCCTGAATCAGATGGTATAAATAAGTATCTCTGACTTCAGCTGACTATCCAAACCAAAAACTGAACAAGGTCTTACCTCCAGAATTTCTCTGGAATGGTTAGATAAGGTTTATCAAGCAAAATTGTGATAAACAATGGCACAGACACACAAATACAGGGTAACAAGTTTGTCAGCATTTTACACCAAATTCCTCTTCCCTCCTCAACCCTCTTCCCCAGAATGGTTCTCTGTTCAGAGTTACCTCACCTTTGCTGCATGGTAAGAATATGCAGATAGGAGCTGCCAAACAGCAGCTGACTTGCTGAGCAGTCTAATTCCTTCCACAGTCAACTGTGTGCGACTGATAGTTCATCTCTAAAGACCTCTGGGAAGAATTCCTCTAGAATTGTTGCTGAGAAGCCTAATGGAGCTACAGAGAGCTGATTCCATTCATTTAGAAAACCAAAACAAAAAACAACACAACACACAAAAAACCAACCAAAAACGAACAAATAAAAAGCTTCTTTAAATCACATAAACTTCATCTGAGGTCTGTGGGACAAAATGATTTTGGCTTAGCACTGATTCAAATGTTAACAGTAACATACAAACATTGAACTGTTTGAAAAAAGGTAACACTTTTAAAAGACACTCCATCCAGTCCAACATAAATAGAAATACATGCTTTAAGATATGAAGTGCCTTTGCATTTGGATGGAGCAGAAAGGCTTTCACATAACGTGCTATGATGAGAGTTGAAGCTTCAGTAGTTCAGCCTGCCTTTTCTTGTTGCAACTGCGTGAATGACAGATCCTAGTTAGAAGAATTTTTGTACTTTTGTAAAATAAACAACCCTGAACTGCACGCTCACAGAAATAAAACAATGTCAAGTTCTCTATAATTTTAAAAATTTATAACACTGAGTTCTGACATGGAAATGGGACTATAAGCAGTTTGATAAACAGTCTAAACGCATTCTAGTGCAAGAAAGTGTTAGATTAGTGACTTAGAGCATAAGTCTACACATCTCCCACAGGAGAATGCAGGGTCTGTACTAGATGCACTACTCTCCTTCTTCTCCGGCAGTGGAAGCACACTGCTGTTACAAAGATAAGACAGTTCTGGATGCTTCATCGCCCTCATACTAATATAATTGGTCTGCACTAGGAGAAGAATTCTCTGATTAATCACATGCAATATTCTTTTCTTTTACAAAAGCTCCTCTTAATATCTAGGCCAAAGGGGGATCAGAGACGAGGAAAAGAGGAAAATCCTTTCTGCAGGTTGGTTGGTAGGTTGCCACTGAAGTCTCTCCAAGAGACAAACACAAGTGAAAAACAAGCTTACCATTATCATCTTAAATGCAAAAGGTCTTGGTTAAGTGGTGAACTTACTCTCTTGTCATTGGTTTGTCTAGCATTACTGAATGCATTACAGTGCATTAATGAAGGCTACCTAAACCTTTGGATAGAATTAAAAAAAAAAAGTCAACATTGATCTAACTCCTCCACTTTTAATATGAGCAGGGGGACACCCTGAGAATGTATCCATTATGCAAAATGAGACAAGTTAATGAAACCAAAGAAATTATTATAAACTTCAAAGAGTTGTCTTAACTGAATTTCTACAGTTAGGAAAAGGCCTTTGTCCAGTATGTAATACATAGAAATGATCATTTTCTACTCATTCTTTCAAGGTAATGTTTTGAATGTTCACAAGAAAAGAGCTTTTTCCAGATGAAACACCATGGAAAAAAAAGACCAAAGTATCAATTTGGGAATGCATGCAGAAATGCTGATGTGTCATGAAGTGCTCATTTTGTATTCCTTTTCTCCTTCTGGTGATCATGGTGGCAAGCAAATTTCCTACTCGATAATAAACCAATACTTTGCAAAGCTTAACACCGCTGAAATTTACTTGAGTGTTGTATTTGTTCACCAGCAATGTCAGAAAAACTTTTCATCCATACCAGAACTTCTTTTGATCTAGCTGCTGCCTGGTAGTAATGATTTCAGTGGTTTTCATGAAAGATCAGAGACACAAGCTGGACAGAGCACTCAAATGTCGTCTTAATCATCATGCTAATGCGAACTCAGAGAACTTGTTTCCAGAGTTGACTGCTACACTAGAAGACAGTAATGGAAACATTGAACTGTGAACCAAAATCAATAAGACTGATTACAACTTAATATATAATAAAAATAATGGAATCGATGAAACACTTGCAAATGGCATTGAGCTGACACACTCTCTTTGCTAAACACTCCGTAGGCCATGCTCTGACCTATTATAGCAAAGTAAGAAGACTGAAAAAAAAAAAGGATTGAAATGCAACTCCACTGAAATCTGTGTGAGTATTGCCAATCACATCTGTGCTCACACTCCTATTTTGCCATGGAACAACTGAGAGCAGAAGCTGGCCTGCTTCCTTTACACCATATTCTCAGGAGTTAGGATAAATAATATCATGTCTCCCCAACACTAAAATCTGATGCAATTTGAAGAAAGTGTGGGTTGTTACTACAAGATGTGTTTTAGGTGTTCTCTGCAAAGTCTCCACATGTCCATTTCCAGAACAATTTATGCCCGTTTTGAGTTTCCAAAAAACCCTCAGTCATTAGACTTTAAAAATAATTTTGCCAATGACCAAATATGCAATAAAACTACTTTTTCCCCAGTCCTGAAGAAAAAATTGTTACGATGTTTGGGATCAAATTCCTATGGTCTAGTGATTTTCTCATAATACTAGGCAGTTTAAACATTAATGAAGATAAACAATTTAATTCTGTCTCTGCGGCTTTTTTGTGCGGAAGGGGAAAGAATTTATTAATGATGTAAGTATGGTAGCAAAAAATATGTATTATTTCAAAACATTAATTGTGTAGTTACAAAGTGAGCAACATCTGTGAAATAAGGCATAAGACCTGTGTGGTAGAGATGGATTAGAAAACACGAACATTTTAATTCAAATTCTGCTTCACTCCCTTTTTAACGTCAGTGTCACTAGGCTAAATATTTCCTTTGATCACAAATACATTTTCCCAAGGATGCTATATTTCATTTGAAACAGAGCACAAATTATCTTTCTAAAATAAAAAACACAATATAATCTTTTGGCAGAGAGATTTAAAAGAATATATATTACCGCCAAAATGTGTGCCACTTGGCTTCCTTAAATAAACTTTCAGGAAACTTATTTAAAAGAAAAATACTCAAAACGCACACACAGAATGCATAATACTGCCACCAAGCACATTCTGGTGGAACTGAAGATAAGTCTTATTTAATCCTCAATCATATGTTAAAAGTTAAGACTTCCATGTGTTATCTTCGTTATTTTTCAGAAATGCACAAACACAAAATTTGAATACAGGGATGCTTTATCAACTTTGATCACCCCCTGGGCCAATGCCCCAGGCTCTTAAATGCAGATGAACGGAAACCCAGCTAATCTGAACTCTTGTACAGTATCACCTGAGTGAAAACTTACTCAATATTTTTGTACAATAACATAGGACCACAGGATAATAAGGGACCTCAGAAGATCTCTAATTGAATCAATTCCCTGCTTGAAGGAGGGTCAGCCATGAGGTCAGGCTGCTCAGTGCTTTATCCACTTGCTTCTTGAAAGCCTCCAAGGATGGAGCCTGCACAGCCTTACCAGACAACCAGCTCCACTGCTTGATTGTTCTTGCAGGGAAAAAGTTTTTCCTTATATCCAGACACAACCTCCCTTCTTTCAACTTAAGCCTATTGTCTGTTGTCCTCCCACCACTATGAAGAGCCCGGCTCCACCTTCTTAATAACCTCCCCATAGGTACTGGAGGCTGCTGTTTGTTAGGTCCCCTCAAAACCAACTGCTGTCCAGGATGAACAAGCCAGGTTCCTGCAGCCTCCCCTCAAAGTACAAGTGCTGCAGCCCTGAGGACGACCTCGGTGGCCCTCCCCTGAACTCGCTCCGGTTCATTGATATCTTTCTTGCACTGGGAGGCTTAACATTGGACAGTCTTCTAAATGTGACCTAGCAAGTGCTGAGTAGAGGGGGATAATCACTTTCCTCGAGCTACTGGCTGTGCTCCTATTTTTATAGCCCAAGATACTGTTGTCCTTCTTTGCTGCCATAGCCTACTACTGGCTCACGTTCAATTTGCTGTCTATCAAGACTCTCCCATTGTTTTTAGCAGAACTGCTTCCCCAGCCAGTGAGTTCTCAGCCTTTACATGTTCAATTTGGCTTATGCTGTATCATACACATTCTAGAAAAACAGCCAGTCTTTAAGTTAACACTACCAAGAGTCGCTCTGTTAAAAAAAAGTATGTATCTTTTTTCTGTTTTGATATGGTAAGCATCAACATCAGCTAGCGAATCCCAGTGGAAGTTCCAGAGCTGACACACAGATACAGGAATTCAGTAAATATAGGAGATAAATGATGCAATCATAGACTGGATTAATTGATCTAATACTAGCAGTTTTGGCCTGCATTCCCTTTTCATTGGTGGACACAACACTAAACAGAATCAGCACAGCCAAGATGCACAAAAAATGGCATTAGTTATGGCTACAGTATGTTCTGTATCAATTCTTTTAATTTTTTTTTTCAATTCTGCCTCTATCAGGTTATGTGCTAAAGAATGAACCTTGTCATACAGGAGGAAACATTGTTTGAGGTAGGCATGTATCTTTTAAATGTGCTCCCTCCACATGCACATTCAGGCCTTGGTGTATGCTTATCTAGACTGCAAGATCTGCACTTTCAAAATGTATCCTGATTTTGTATCCTACGTTGGATTGGCATACAGTGGTTTTCTAGCCAGACCATCTGACTGGCTCTAAATCTGAAAGGCAATATCATACAGATTCCCGGTATCATGCAGAGAAAACAAATTTAATTGAGCTGGCACTTTGAAAACTGTTCACTCTCTCCCCTTACTCTCCCCTCTAGGTTTGTGAATCTTTACTGTAAAAAAAACCAACAATGCTCTATAAAAACTGCAACACATTCTTTAAAAGGCAAATTTGCTGGAAAGACTTTGGATAAAACTTACAATCATGGGAAGCATGACAGAAGACAGAATGTTGCCTGAAACCATAGGTTAGTAAAATATACTACTGGTCAAATGGAGAATTGTTCGTGTCTTTGGTCCTACATCAAATAAGATGAAAAGAAGAATATATTTAGATGAGGGTTGTGTAGGTTAACAGAAATTTACCTGTAGGCTGTTCAGAATATTTTTCTACCAACAAACACCACAACAAAACTCTGAAATGTCTTCCTCTTTCTTTAATTACGGCATTCTTAAAATTATAGCTGAAATTTGGAAGAGTTAACTTTTACCTCATGAGGTTACTATTACCTGTATTATCCCGCTTTACATTAAGAGGTCTCCCTCTAATTCTGTCTGGTTTGTATTTAAAAAAACATTGACACCTTGATCTGGATAGATAATCTTCTGCCATCACCATGCTATCTAACTGTTTGGGGACCCTCCTCCTTTGATAATACCACCGAACACCAAGTAGCCACCTACCTGAGCTATTGCTGTGATGCTACATAAATCGTCATTTATTTGCAAAGGTTCAACCTCCCAATCTATTCAGGGTGATTCTTTCTGCATCCACCACCAACACATTCAGCCACATTATTTTAGCTCAGTTACATTCAGGGCAAACTGGGAGTAATCACTTAACTCCTTTATGGAACAAATGCAGGAATTTTGGCTTATCTCCTTTTAAAAGACCTAGAGTGAAATGCCTGTCATTTGTACAGCTCTAGTTTTAGCCTGTGTTTTAAGGATGATGCCACCTCTATTAATAATTGTTCTTTGCCATACACTTTGTATGCTGGAACAAATTTAATTTAATAGAAGACTCACTGAAGAGCAAATGTGCATGGTTCCCAAAAGTGTGGTAAAACGATCTATCCAAGTCTGAGGTACTTTCATGAAGTTCATTCCCTTACTAACAGTTCTATTCTGCTCTACAGGCGTAGCCCTACTATCAAGTAAAGCAAATACCTGATACGGATTTTGGAAAGCACACGCTGAAAGCACAGGCTGGCTCAAACAATTCTTGGAAGCTCATGGCACACCAATCTGGACATTTTGGGGCAAGAATAGAGCAAGAGAGCTAGAGCACTGAAGTGTCTCTTGAAAGAATAACTTTATTTTTAAAAGGCAGATGGAAACTGAAAGATTGGACATCGCTCCTAGTCATAAGAAAATGACAACCTTTCCTGCCATGTGTCCACATTGAATTTACTGTCCAGCCTGGCAGTGTGCTCGGAAATCCAGTCAATCATGTGACGACCTAAATTAAATTTCCCATGGATATTTTGGTAAAGTTTTCATCTACTAAAAATCTCATTAGGGAAGATAAGCGATGTAGTAACTAGAAAATCACAGGTCTGTGCCTAATGTTCTAGTCTCATCAAGTAATCTTCCATATAATTGCATCATGGTGGTGCTTTAATAATCATGAATATAGGTCTAATACTTTTTATTTATTTTATGTGTTGGTAGGTTTATTTAACACTTGTAAAGTGATTTAAGATTCCCTGAAGGAAAGAACTAAAAAAAAATTTCTTTACTTCTTGTCTTCTAGAAGTATAAAAAGGTAGGGCTACCCTTGAGTCTGCAGTACAGGAGGACACATGATCAATGCACAAAACCAACGGAGTTGGAGGAGTTACACTGAGCTTGCTTGAGTATTGACTCACTTCTGAGAAGTGAAGTGGCACTTAGCACCTGAAGTTTAGGGTCAAGAGCTTAAAAAAAAAAAAAAAATCAACATACAAGCCAGACCTCTGCATTTAAACTTTTGTTCCCAAGAAAAAAAGAGCTTGGTCTTTAGAAGGTACTGAGTTTACGGAAGTATCCACTGATTTTAAAAGGGACCCACAGAAAGCTCAGCAATTTTGAGACAGTATGAACACTTTAATCATCAGCTAAGGACATGGGTACCTATTTAGTCTCTAATTTCTGAAAATCTTGACCTAGATTTCTCTAAGTACAAAACCATCTGATTGTTTAGATGTTAGCTGAGTAGAATGCCAGTTTATGTACATCATTTAATCAACTGAACCATTACAAGGTGCCATACCTGAACTAATTACATAAACTTATTGCAGTAACTTGTACCCTTGCTTTCCTTATTCCCATGTTACCGTTACTTCGTGTAGCCTTCCTAAAAGCACACTGTAATCCCTTCAGAGCAGAAACTCATTTCTTAATGAGAACTGTAAAAATACATTGAGTGCTGCAGAAATAACAAAATAACATGACTTTTTCTCCCAATTACTTGCAATAATGTAGAAATTGCCCTATCCAACAGCAACCTGATACCTGTAAGAAATATTAGCAATTTAACCAGTCCTTTTCAGCTTGACAGTTCTAAATCTCACAGAGGCTACATTACCAAGGTTATGCAGCTACTTCTGCCACATAACACTGACATCCAAGTTGATGGGTGCTTGATTTGTAAGACTTTTTCTAAAAAGACAAAAACAAATAAAGTTGCATGCAACTAAATATGTTCTGATCAACTCAGTACTACTTTTTTATTTTTTTAAAAATGCTCATTGTAATCAAGAGAAGAAAGGTAAGGAAGTGAATGTTACTCTGAGTCCATCTTAAGACTTAATATGCATTCCCAACATAAATATCTTAGGACTTGAGGCCTATTTACACTGACCATAGCATATATATTCAGATCTCAAAATACAGACACAAGAGTCTAACACTGAGAGCAAATTCAGGATATTGACGGAAGTTCCCAGGTTCTGTAAGCATCTTACACCTCCTTATCCAGTAACCAGTTTGGCCCTTCAGTGCAAGAAGCAGTATCTATCATATCTGATCCCCATCACCTTTGCTACAAACTTGCTTATCTCAACTCTGTAAACTCAGGTTCTCATTCATTTTTCTGCCTGGTCTTCCATCGATTTTAAATCGGGATGTACCTCTAGCCTTTCCCTTGATTTCACACTACTGTCCTCTCCTTCCTGTTCTATCTTTCCAGCTTTCTCCACTCACTAATGTTGCAATGCGACACAGGTTTTACTCATGTATTATGGTAAATAATACAGGCCCAGATGCCTCATGCAGGGACATGTGCAAATGCAGAATTAGTGTATTCCAGAAGGGTACAACTGTCTGTCTCACCTGCAGGAGCCAGTGTCTGGACACTGTGCCATCCACTCTTCTGTGCCCTGAAAGCAATGAATGAGTTAAAATGAACAATGAATAGTTTTACACAGAAACCACCAGGAATGCGTATTCCTACTGGTTTTTCTTTTTGGCTACATTTGCCTTTTGAGAATACCAGTTGGGAAAATTGTTTAGAACTCAGACACAGGGAACAATAAAACTGCTCTAAACTAAACTGCTAGAAAGTCAGTATGTAGATGGAACATGTTACAGCTGCATCAAGCAAAAGCTGGCTAGCTCAGCACAACAGAAACTTAGGAGGATTCCGGAGCTGAGATCTAGTAGACATTTGGAATATAAAGGAAGTTTAATCCCTGAGTAAACAGACAACTTGAAGGATCAAGGGGCTGCTTCTTCATAGCTATTCCTTCTTAGAAAGGGAAACACCAGCCTTTCTGATAACTACTTTGCATTATTATCTCACTGCTGTAAAAATCCTTCCAAAAGACAAAGTGAGACCTAGTAGCATTATAACTGTAACTGGAATAATTCAGAGATTCAGATTCAGAGAAACAAATACAGTAGAAAATCTTTAGTTAACTGAATATTTAAAGAAAAAACAACAACAAATAAATCCAACACTATTTCTCCTGTAAATGCCATCCAGCTTGCTTTTTCTCCCTCTCTCTGTCCCCAAAGAGCAAAAACCTACTCTACAATGCCTTCTGAAGGCTGGCTGCCTGCTATCCTCACTGCCCACCTACCGTAGGGAGCAGCTCCTCCCACCTGCACATAAAAGCCAAGTGCATGCTACCAGCAGCAGATCAGAGCACTTTCTCAGTCCTCCACTGTTTTGAGCCAGTGATCTTCTCTCCTTGGATCTTGTATACTCAAGGTAAGATTACTGCTACTTCAGGTTTCTGTTCTAACCAGCTATTGTGAGGAAGTCTTAATGTGAACTCTAGCACTGCCTTGCTGGGTGGTGCTGGCTCCCCCCCCCCCCCCCCCCCTTTTTTTTTTCCAGATGTAGTGTCATCTGACATTTAAGTTAGTAACAGTCTGTTGTTTTAGCAATGAAATAAAAACAGATCTTTCTGGGAAACACTGTGTGGCTGGGAAAAGGTCTTCTCTCCCTTTGTGATTGATTTTGAAGAGATTAATATACCCAGACCAGTTCTAACAATTTATTATCCCTCTTAGTAGTCTCCTTCTCAGTCTAGTCAAAGTTATAAAAAAAAAAAAAACACTCTAAAGCTTCCTTAAATTCTGTTTGAGAAAAAAAAAATGCCTAGTGCAAATTTAAGGAAGGAATTGTTTTTTATTACTGTTATTATTTACTAGCCAGATTGAGCCAATCTTGGGACTGAAGTGCATCTTTACAGGTTTCACTGCCTTTAAATAAAGTGTGATGGAACTTAAGCCCTCACAGAAGCACAGTAATAAGGCTGATGGAATTCACTATCTGGTAGCAAATATGCTTAAAGTACACATTTAACAAGCAAAGTTCTGTTTCTTGGAACAATAGACTTTGTGTCTCTATGAAATTTCTAGATCAGCTTGAATTATATTTTATCTACAGTTTGCCTACATAGGCATTTCTAATGCTAGATAAAGGAATGGTTAAGTGTCTTCAACTGAACAGTTGAAACATTAAAAAGTGGTTTCAAAACTATTTGCACTCCACTCTATTCATCTATCTATCCTCACAGAGATGAATCTATTAGTGACTAGTACCAGTTTCTCATGTTGTGTGAGTCAGTGCACTTTTAACACAGTCACCTGTTTGAAGAAATTCCATCACAGAAATTCTAATTCTAGAATGCCTCTCTCCAGTGCTCAGAGAGGAGGGAAAGTATGAACTACCAAAAGCAAGCAGTGGATGCTGTCTGTAAAGTGTTTGTATTCTATGTAATACATTCTACAGTTAAAGAGTGATATTTTCTTCTTGATAGCCAAAAAATTCTCTTTCTAAATTGACTCTTTTTTGTTCTTTCCCCAAATAAAAAGTCTTTCTAAAAAATAATTATGTCTATGTATAGCTGTACTCACATGAGCTGCAACATTTTAAGCTACAGCACTGTATAACAACAGCCGAACTCTGCTCAAAGTGCCCTTTTCTGCATACTGTATCTAAGATTTTTTCTGTATTTTACATGTTATCTATTGTAACTAATGGGGAAAACACTGCCTTCAGCTATTTGCCTGGAAGATTACATAAGTATCTTTAAAAAAACCAAACAAACAAAAACCTGAAAACCAAACAAATGGAACTATTCAAAAACAAAGTACAGTGCTTTCTATAGCAGGCTTACTGTAAAACTATTTTTGCATCCAGGTAATCCATATAAATTGTCCATAGAAGACAGGAATAGAGCCCAGTGGTCTTCCTCATAACTGGCATTCTACCTCTGAGCTACAAAATTTTATTCCTTAGTTAATATCTGATTTTTATCGCAAACTTCCCTTCCCTCTCCAAAAACACCCCTTTTGTAAAAGATACGCGATTTTAAGTGTAATGCATACAGAATTTAGGTCTACAATCTGGTAGTAAAGCCTCATTGTTCACACAGAATTTTAGTCTATCAGATAAATCAAAATTTCTAACGGAGCAATTTTCAAGGGAAAAAAAACATTTTAAAAAATGCATTTGCCACAGGAAATGTGTATATAGCAAAATACCTTTTATTAAAGCCTTCTGTGAAATGTACTGTTTTGGCATTTGAAAAATTGATTGCAGGACATATTAAGAAAACTCTATTCAAAGGAATGTGTCTAATTTAGATCAGAATCTCCTCTGAGCAATTTCTCTCTTAGGCTCAGTAGATAATTCAGCTTAGCATCACTTTGCAGCAGGGGATGAAGGGAAACTGCACCCAGCAGGTCTCCAAGAGAACTTAGATGTCTAGGAATGCATTTATTGACTTCTGTGCTGATCTGAAACTCCTTTTTATAAGGTCAAAGCATACTGATACTAAAATAAAAATACTGTCATTTTAAAATAGTGCTACAACCACAATAAAACAGTGAATCAGTGGGAGAACAAGGAATTCAGATTTTTTGAGTAATGACCATAACATTTTAAAATAACAAAATAAAGGTAAAGAGACTATATTAATTTTTCAGCCACAGACCAGTTAAGTGTTAAGCAGGCACGCTCAGCCATTTCTCCTGGCGATTGCGTTTAGGTTTTTTAGGTGTTCATTTAGGGCACTAATGCCCACTTCAGCCACTAGTATAACTCCCACTGCTGTCAAAAGTGTTAGACTAGATACTTAGAAACAGGATAAACATATCACTGTCTGCTTATCTATGCATAGGTCTGCCACTACCACTGCTTGTGAGACATTCTGATCTTCATGAATTTATTTTCACCCACCTCTCTGTGAGGCAGAGATATATTTTCCTCTGGCCATAGTGATACTAAACATATGGACTGTTTTGCTTATGGTCAGAGTGAAAATTCATGGTAGAGAGTCAGATTTAGCTCTTCTGGGTTCCAGTCCAGCACTTTAATCCCATACTTCATTTTGTATTCAGCCTTATAAAGTCCACCCCTTTGCAGCTGATCTGTCTTTGCATGACTCTTTAGGGCTGAACAGCAGGGAGAATTCCAGTGACAAATCTTGAGAGGTAATTTACTCCTAACACTTTCGAACTTCCTGTGAAACCCTTTACAAACCCCTTAACAGGATTTGCAAATCATTCTTGGAAGGGGTAAATAAATAAATAAATAACCAAATGACCACCTCTTTCTTACGCTATGTGGTTAAAGGAGACCAACCCACTCTTGGCAGGGTGAGCAAGCAGAGATTCACTGCCATGGACCAGAAAAGATGGGCAACATCTGACTATAAGGATTCAGTCTCAGTAACTCAGTAGCAGTAAAGAGCTCAAATTTTGCTTAAGCAAAATTATTCACATGGATCTTGTATGGCACACAGAATATATTCTTCCTTTCTTTCCTACATTTGCTATCAATGTGCCACCTCTGTAAACGTATAGGATATAATTTCATACCCATTAAAACAAAAAAAAACCTGCCAAAAACCCATCAGCTTTGCTCTATCCCTTTAGTTTTTAACCCTAGAGCGAATTTATGAGGGTACAGACTCCTAATTGCTCCTATGGCCTTGCAAATACTGCATTTTCAAAAAAAAAACCAAAACCAACACATTACAATGCTCGATTTCTAGAGTAATTGCCCTAGCAATGGAGGCCTTGTCTCTTACTCTTTTAAATTGGAAATTACCACTAAGCATGCATTGCTCACAGTTAAAATAGTGAATGTGTGAGAGGTAACTGGAGGACTAGCAGGAGTGATAAGGACTAGAAAAAGAACCATTAATGGTCGTGTCACTACCTGCCGTAGAAGGTAGGACAATTTTCATACTTCCATGAACACATTTACAAGGCAGAATTTTCTGCGCACTTATTCTATGCCTTGCTATGTATCTCAGGGGAGAAAAGATTAAGTTTTATCCCTGAAGCTTAAATATATCCCTATATTTTCCCTTACTTCTTTGGCCTTCCAATTATTCTAAGCTGTGGATTCTTTCCTTTTACAGCGAGACAATTTTTAACTTTCACTAGCGTCATATTTCTAAAAGAGCAACGGTTCAATGGAGTTATTGTAGTGAGGAACAAGAAAAGACAAAAACATTAGAGGTGGCTTGTTCCGTCTGATTAAAACCAGCAAGTATCTGTATTTAACTGTACAAAAGTTTCTTACTTTTGCCATTTACACTTTCTAGAGTTTTGTGTAAGTGATGTTGCCTTTTTGTGGCTTTCCCTCCAGAAAGTGAGATCATGCTAACAGAATTCTCCTTCAGCAAAAGTCGTGGAGCTCTGTGTGTTTAAAAAGATAATGATGAGTCCTGGTTCTGAAGCCTTTTGTGGGTCTTGTGCAATAACTGTGCCTATTCTCTGCACACATCAGTAAACAATTGTGCTTGGTCTCCCTATACTCCTGAAATGTTGGATGTGTTTCTGTAATTGTCTTGATGTGTAATGAATTTAATGTCTCATAATTGCACTGCAGGGGATTAATACCACTATGCAGTCTAGGGACATCTTTTGATGATTAAAACTTCTTCATGCAAGTCCATATTTTATAGCAAAAGCAAGATGAATGTAAGTCTGTTGCTTCTTGAATGGCAGGTGAAACTGATGAGGGGTGACATGTAATGGACCCTTTTCAAAAGGGAGTGAGAATCAGTGCCCTCTCTTGGTTAGAAGAAAAAATATATAAAGCAGCCCTATGAGTGTTTATCAGTTCCCTCTGCTGGCTACAAAGCCCACAGCCAGATGAGCAGCTGTGTTTGCGGAGGCGAAGGTCTTAAGTTCTATTCCCAGTGCTGTGTGCATGCGGTAAACTGATGACTGTGGTGTCTGTGCATGTACGTGGACATCATTCTTTATAGGGACTCATCAACAACTACACTGAGTTCAACATGAGGGCACTCAAAAATAATATGGAGTTCCTGGGAGGTAAGAAACTTTCCACTTAGGATTTGAGAAGCATGCTAGCAGCTATGCCATTCATAATACTATGCAGCTAGAGCATCCTTGTGTTATGCATCATATGCACACCTTGCTTTTTCCACCTCTTCAAGAAAACTCTGTGTGTGTGTGTGTGTGTGTGTGTGTGTGTTCATTACACTCAGTTTAGAGACATCTGGCCAGTTATCACAAATATTCTTGGCAATCCCAAATTGTAACACTTCAGAACGTCAGCTTCTGAGAACTCCACATTTGCAAAAAAGAAATAAATGGTACCAACAAGAACACCCCAACCTAAAAAAAAAAAACACCACAAAACAAAACAAAACAAAACTGAAAAAGAACCTAACTAGTTCTTTTCCATTCTTGTAGGGA
>NW_009191522.1:0-3503 GCF_000690835.1 Fulmarus glacialis | reverse complement strand
GCCTATATAATCTGGTTATGCAGCTGGAGAAACAAGTCATACAATTTATGCAGTCGCTCTGAAATAAAGTTGAGATGAAAAAATGTACTGCAAACTTTAGAAGGAGTTTCTATTTTAAATAAATATCTATAGCACTAAAAATCATGAACTCCTGGGTCAGGTATGCCAGTTCACTTCAGCTCCTAGGAATCTATCACAGCAACATATAGGATATGCATAACCTATCCTATTAAAAGGAGAATGAGTCAAAACTAACAGCTTGACATACTAGATATCAAAGGTATATTAAAAGCCAGATTTTTGAAACATCTGCAGCATATGTTTCCTGCTAACTAAAAAAGCATTTTTCCAGACCAATATACTGCATTCTTCTCTCTGAAAGGAAAGAAAGAAGTGAACAGTGGCACACTGTAGACTTGCATAGGGAACATCAAGCAAAGCATTTGACCATTCCTGCAATTGAAAATTCCAGAGAGCAAAACAAGTTTCTAACAAAACCCAGTATTATGAGGTGAAGCAACAACACACATACATAATACGCTACAGTCCCTGAAATGGAGATGCTTACATTGCCTCTGATCTTCTCAACATAATTTTCAAAGGGACAGAATGGAAGATGGCACAGCCCCAGGGACGCTCAAACCAAATACAGTCAACCTACCACTGAAGAAATCTAGCAGTCAAGTCTGCTTATGCCAGCATACGACTTACCTCTGTTCTGCCCTTCCATTCTTCCCACCATGTGTGGAGCTCCAGTGAATGCAGAGTATCAGAACAAGGGTCTTTAATGTGGCTCAGAGACCAGATTGTCTCTTTCAGTTTGCCTTTAAAAAAAAAAAAAAGAAAAAGGAAAAGAAAGTGTTCAGATATTTCCCAGTATTTCTTTGTAAATGAATTAGGTGATCTTAGTCCAACTCTCAGTTGATGGACATTAATATAAAACACACAACTGGGACCCTTGTTGGCAAATCTCAGCAAAAAGCCAAGAGGTAGTTATTTTAGGTCAAAGTTGAGCAATAAAAGCAGGCTTCTGAGGAAAGTTTATGTTGCCAGCATTGCTGTATCTGTCACCTGCACTATAGATAAAAAGCAAATAAGCAAAGACTAGTTAAACAAGTACATTCCACAAGCACTAGCATTCACACAAAACGTATTTTAGAAAATGAAGGAAAAAAGACAACACTCGAGTACTTATTTCCTTTCAGTCAGTGGCTTGAATTGAATTTACCATAGTAGCACATCACATTGTTCGCTGCAGAAAAATGCAAAGCTTAGGCCTTTAGGAGTAAGTCTCTTGTGCTTTACTGGTTCCAAAAATGTCAGTGCTTGTCAAAGTGTTTTTGAAATAAAACCAAAACCATGTTAATAAAATGAACTTTCCAAGACAATGCTGGCCAAAACTGATTCTTAGATTTCTTTTCAGTAATAAACTGCCTCTGTGGTTGCTGAGCTGATAGGGAGGAGGATTTAAAGGTCCAAAGCCAAGTTCTGGTTAACTCAAAGAGGGTAAAAAAAGAGCTCTCAAACAGAGCACAAGCCCTCCAATAAACAGAAAGATTTTTGCTGAGGGTGGGCAGAGCTTAGCAAAATCCAGCTGTGCTTTTAAAAATGGCTGTAATCATTATTAGGCTCCGCTTGAATGTATTCCGGGACTGTGGGTACAATTTGTGATGTGCTGCTGTAGATTACTGGACAAGACTCGGTTCTTGTGTAATGCAGAATTCACAGGTTAAATGTCAGTTCACAAGAGCTACCCTGCCTATTTATTAAGCAGTAATTCCCTACATGAATTAACAAGGCAACAACTGGAAGGATTCTGTCCCATCCTATCCCAGCCTTCCGGATGAATAGCTCCAGAAATATACTCCAGTGAAGGATGAAGGTGTTCATGATGAACCGAGTTCCTACTGTGCACAAAAGTTGTGTGGAAGCCTGGGCAGTGAGATCTCCAACTGTTTTGCTGTATGTGCATATAGGTCCAGACACAGCAGCAGTTTCTGTCTTCCAGAGAAGACAGTGGTGCAGTAGTTGGATGTTCTGTACCTGTTACAGGAATTCCCACTCTCCTCCAGTTCCAGCCAGTATAGCTCAGTTTAGGAGGTCTGTGCAGTATGGTCCAAGCTGCCATTGCAAGGGTGTTTTCTTAGTTCTTATGCTCAGGCTATTATTATCTTTTGGAGATCTGGGCATAATTACGTCAGGAAATGTAAAACATTGTAGGATTGTTCCCTAAGCTGGCATTACTAGCTTCAGCTAAAAACATTGTTCATGCTACTCTGAAAATAAAGAAAACTGTATGTTTAACATCCAAGCCTGATACTTGATTAGAGATTCATTTGCAGCAGTAATTTTTTTATTTTTGCACTGCTATAAAATTATCAAATGGCTTTTAAGTTGTAGTTTAAAGGAAATCCACTTGTCTCAGCCATCTTTTGTAATGTCACCTTCATTGCATTTCGGTTTTAGATTGCTCTTAAGCAACTAGTTGCAAATACTCAGTATCTAAAATCCAAGCTACCGATTAGTTTTGGCATGTGATTCTTGTGCTGTATCTCTGTTCCACAGTCAGGGCAAGATAGTTCATAGATTCAAATTTCAAGCACAAAAATTGCCTTTCACTGAGTTCAGAATTCACTTGCAATGAATATTTTATATTATTCTTTTGAAACACCCTATTTTCAGCATCACATCTGTCACTTTTATGCTGAATGCGCTCAAGAACTCAGTACAAAAGGTCTATGAAACACAAGCAAAACAAATTCAATTTGTGACTGCTCAGAGACATTTTCTCTGCTACACATGCTTTCAACTTTCTACTAACTGTTCATCTCATGAAAACAAGTATTTAAAAAATAAGTGAACAGAAACCTATTATATTTTCAACGCCCCATTCATCAAGCATATTTTGAGAGCTGGGATTTTAGCTTGATGGACACTCACAACGTACAGCCTTATCCTTCAAAATAACGACCGCATCCGTGAGACTGAGAGCTGCTCCCTCAACTCCCACCAAAGCTGAAGCTAACTGGAGAAGTAACTTGGCACTCCCCGGGGGCACTCAGCATCACAGACCTCAGCTCAGGGCACAGCAACCCTTCCTTCCCGGCTTCTCCCTCTCTGCCACCAAAGATGGCGAGGAGAAGTATTTTGGCTTGCTCAACTTCTTATACCTCTTTGAAACTTCAGGAAAACATGAAATGTACCTGACACGCAAAAGCTGTCGAGATAGCAGGGGTTTGTGTCAGCAGATTCAATTTAGCGACATTGAATTGTAATGATGTTGTATGCCACTTTAAAAAAAAAAAAAAATCCAAACCAACAAACCCCTCACTTGTGTTTGAAACACTGGTAACAGAAGTGGCCACTAAGCACCTGCGCCGAACAAAGCCCACACCGAGTTAAATCGTTGAAGAGGCGGCACCGCACCCCCTCAGCCGCGGGGCATCCTCGGGGCCCCGCCCTGCTCGGCGGCCGTTACGCCAGTAACGGTCACGGCGCGAGCC
>NW_009191521.1:0-18094 GCF_000690835.1 Fulmarus glacialis | reverse complement strand
CCCCCCCCCCAAACACCCCGGAACTTAGCAGTACTTAGTAATTCTTGTGATTTTTTTTTTATAGAAGTGTAGATGTAAATCATAGTTTTGGGGAAGTAGGATATAGAAAAGAAAGGGCGATAAAGGTGTTAACTGACTGCGTAATACATATTGCTCTGTGGAGTCTGAACAGCGACAGGAAGTATGAGGGGGAGGGAGATTAGCTGATGCCAAAAAAATAAAAAAAGAAATCAACAACAACAAAAAAAACCCAGCTCATGGAATGGTAAGAGATTTTACAAAAGCACCATGTAACATAAAGGCATGACAGGAAGGCAAGAATGAAACTGTAAATGGTATTCTAGGAAACCTAAAGAGTCCAAGAAACAGGCTGTAAGAAATGAAATAGTGCTTGCTGAGCACACAAACCATAGGGACTGGGTTGCACAACAGGAAAGATCTGCTGAAAGGATACATTATGCCAAATTGCATATACAGTTTTCATATGGAAAAGTGTTGAGAGGCAAGAAAAGAGATGTATTTGGCATGGACAGGTTGCGGCACAGAAAATAACAGTTTATATACATTATGTGAATACACACTAAGAAAATAGTAGCTATATGTAAATCCATATTAGAATTAATAAATCAATATTACTATATTGAACTTCCTTCACATGTACAAAATCAGTGACATTTAAAGTTCCAAAGTCTTTTGTCATGCAGATGATGACAACCACAAGCAGTCACTTCCATTTTCAGATACTGGATCAATCTGAGAAATAAGAATTTTCAGTGTTAGTATCTCAACTCTAAAAGTACAGCAGGTATAGTAAACTTACATTTTTGAAGAGTTGTTCTGCAAGTTCTCTAACATGTTTTATCATTTTTGGTGGATTACCTTCCTCAGCTTTAATTCTTTCAACTTCAAAGGCTACCAACTTTAAAACAAACAAACAAAAAGAATAAAAATGTTGATAATTCAACTGAAAATAATTTCTTTCCTATTTAAGTCATGAAATGTTAATCTTAAATTGAAACTGAGCAAAGAAAACTGAACACTGAAAAATGTGCAATATCACATTGCTCTGGAACATGAGACATTTTCACTTTCTTACAGAGCTTCCGTTACCAAACTTTATAGTCCCACCTAACACAGAAAGTCTTACGTACCTAAAACATTCCTTTAAGATTTCTTATACCGCAATCCGTATTTCTCATATATACTACTACTATACAGAATTAATACCAAACTCTATTTGTACTCTACATTCAAATAAAAGCCTGCACAGTTAAAATATGGCATTACTTTTTAAAAGAAAAAATGTTTATCCCAGTTTATATTGTTGGGTATGTATTTAATTCAATATTTCTCAATTAGTTTTTCAATGTTTCTAAGAATATAATTAAATTACTCAAAATAATTCTGTACTAGCACATGTAATGCATTATGAAGTTCCAAACGTGACAATAGGAACAGCATTACCATGATTTATACAATTGTCCAACTTCATACATATAAGCAGGGTATAATTTTATGCAAGTAAGCTAGAAATGTATGCTTAGTAGAAAATGAGAACTGAGAAGTTTAGTATAAACTTTATATAATAAACAGTGAGGATTCAGAAGTATTTCAATAGTTCTTCACATGCTGAAATATCATAGGTACATTTTAATTTCCTTGGGAATATAGAAACAGTTTTCACCTCATCAAAAAGATCACAGGCTCTGAAAGGAGGACCCCTCTCTGACACAAAACCAGCAAATGCCATTCCATTGAGAACTTTGGTTAGAAAGTCATTCTCAATTAAGCCTCGCTGCCCCAAGAAGGCTGCCTGCAATAAAGGTAGAGAAAAATGCATGTATTTTACCAGTATCAAAACTACAACCAACTATTTATGTACTAGCAGTTAAACATTTTCACCAGCTTATAGTAATATGTGGTACTTTCTAATTAAATATTTTGTATTACCTAGTATCTTTTTATACCTAAGTTCAGGAGTGATGTAACGGGAAGTTTGATGCACATATTATATACATCTCACAGGCAATAATAGAAAACTAGTACTTTCAAGTATTGTTTTCTAATTACACACATATGTTTTCAAAATTCTTTAATGATTCCTCAAGTATTTCTTTGTATTAAATTTTAATGTTAACTTTGTTTCACATTTCATCACTGTCCCTTCAATTAGTCCCACTAAAATGCATTTATATAGTGCTATGTCAAAATCATATGCTTATCACATGTAGATTATTTTATTTTATTTTTTTAAACACTTGTTCAAAAGGCAAGCTCCTGGAAATAACGTGACACAAATGAATACTAACTAAATATACATAACTGCTTCTCTTTTACCTTATGGAAATGAATTACTGGTTCAGCATGAATTCTGATCAGCTGAAGACATGACCGGTATCCTTGGAAAAGTTGTGCAAATAGCCTAAGGAAGATTGCTCGCACTTCTTTATCCTGTAAGCAGTAATTGAATACGCTGTCAAAACATTTTCGTATTCTAAACTTTTCCACACTTTGTATAAAGCTAACTGAGAAGCACCTACAAATTAATCAAACAATGCAGCAGTGTAGCATACGAAGCGGAGATACTTGTACACATATGAAGTTATCTTACATGAGGCTACAGTTTCACTGTCCTGTCCTCAGATGGCAATGATAGATTTAGTACATATTCACCCCTTTACTCCTACTGCTCTTTTCTATGCCTGCACAACAGCCTCTGGGCAATGCAAGTTAACTGTTGGGGTGGTCATGTGGTGAACCACATGAAGGAACTGCCATGAGAGAAAACTGATGCTAAATAAAGGAAAGAGGTATTTTAGCCTAGATTTATTCCCTAAAATAAATGTGGCTCTGCAGCACTACACAAGCGGTGCCATTGGAGTGGGCAGGGGTGGCAGGGAACCACAGGAGCCTAAGCTGGCATTGCTGCTGCTTGAGGAACCAGGCTCAGAGCATCACCATAGTCATCTGCTGTGGCTCTGCAGCTGAGGAGACGGCTCTATGTTTGCTCAGCTACTTGTCTAGAACTCTTCCAACTCATATCTTCACTTGCCAATCTACTGCAGCCAAAATAAGCCAGGTTTAGTTTAAGAAGTTTACAATAGTAGATCTCTAAAGTTCTGGTTTATTTTGATTTACATGAGTAAGGGAGTGCTTACATAAACATCTAGGGGTTAATGGAAATTATGTGAACAGTTGGGGGCAGACGTGGGGCAGTGACATCTTCAGCTGGCCCAGATGCAACTAAAGACCGATCAAATCCTGTGCCACCCACGTTACTTTATCTTAGCTCAGATACCTACTCAGACTGCTACCTAAAAATTGTTTTATGACCTTAAGTATTACGGTGTCTCAAAGGACTTTTAAACCAAACTCTAACTTTAAAAGTTACAAGCAGCAAAGAGTATTAGATTAACGAATCAGGTAAACAACTGATCAGCTAATCAACAAGAAAATACAACCTAAATAAGTTAAAGCGTGTAATGATTTTTTTAAAAAAAAAAGTTTAGGTATATACAAGATTCTATAAAGCTGTCCCTATTGGAATATTTTTCTAGATGCCTGTTTATTCTTCTCTGGAACATGATCGGTGTTATTCTATTTTTAACTTAATTTTTTAAGGGCTCACTTTACTGAGAGATAGTCTCATTTTCTTTGTGTCCAGGCTGATCTCTAGGATTTTAACAGGTACATTTGTACGCTGACTTTTGGACTGTTTGAAAACATGGTTGTTTCTTTCAGATTTAACAAAATTCTTATTTTGATACAAAATTATGTTAATTTGTAACTTCACCATTCAAAGTGAGACCTTAGCTGAACTTTGCTATTCATTCAAATGAAATCTGGCTGACATTTTTTGTCTTCAGCAATGAAAAAAAACAATCTTAAAGCAAGAAATTAGAACAACAAATATATTGTACCACTTCAGAGTTTTACATTTTTGAATACACCTACACAAAAAACCCGAGGTGTGTTCTTAAATTGAATTGGCTTTTGGATTTTAGTTCGGACTACCAACTCATGTTCAATTCTAGACACTCCTACAAGATAAAAACAGCAGCTTTACCAAGTTGTTAAGTTATCATGGCTTCACAACTACTTTTAATCTAAATTAACTAGATTTTAGTAGAAAACTTTCTACAGACTTTTTTTTAGTATAGACAATTACATATTGTTTCAGGTTGAGGTTCATTAAAGCCAAATCCAATGTTAAAAACCATACAACTCCTTTCCCAATATGTTCAAGCATACAATGCATAATAATTATCATTATTATTGTAAAACCAGTGACTTATGTTTTGCTGACACAGCTACCACTTCTATCTTTACTCATATTTACTCTAAAATCTAGTTCTTGAATGACATTTTTAATGTTTCTGAACTTTTTTTTTCTTGGGGGGTAGGATGGGGGGGTCTATACGAGAGCTTAATTTTAACATTTACACACACACACAAGACTAGTTTGTCCACTCATGTAAAATTCTGCAGCTTTACTGGTCTACAAAACAGAGAAGGCACAGATTTAACTCAATAGACAGCAATATTAAAAGAAAATAAGGTGCTTCCATATTAATACAAATATATTTATAAAAACTTCTAACCCATTAAAATGCTATTAGAGGGCAGAATGCAAAGTCCAACAGTATTTCTTTGCTCCATCAATAACACTGTAAAGGATATGGAAAAGAAAACACAGAGTAGAAATTCCTAAAAGAAAGATAGTCTAAAATTTCCACAGTTTTTTACTTAAGAACGTCAGACATAACACAGAAATCTTACCAGCATTTTTGAGTGTGATAAAGCTGTTCGTGGGGGAGGGAATGCATAATCCGCTGTTTCCAAATCAGGATGCAAAACCTAGAGAATTTTTTAAACAAAATTTTTTTCCCCTCATTTTACTGAGGAAAGGACAAATTATTTTTTTCTTCTTTCTCAAATTAATATTCACTGATATTAAGTAGCTCAAATAATAGATTGAGTTAAATTATGAAGACCTTATGGAAATAAAGGTGGGATTAATTTCTCAGCTTCAGGTTTCTATAAGTGAGCTAGTTATCAAAAACTCCCATTACAGTCAATGAAACTAATTTTAGAGTTGATTCATCTGAAACAGATTAACAGACAGAAAATTCTTCTCTTTAAGACAAGATTTGTTCAGAAGCCTCCAAATAAGGTGTTTTCTAACTCATGACAATGACAGTAAAAAGACAAACAGAACTACTTTTTTTTCGTGATTCCCTAATGTAGAATCAATCATTCCTGAATATTGATTTAGGGTCATCATACAAATAAACTTTAAGACTAATTGGTTGTTCACTTGTTAGACTTCAAGACAATGTACAGTTGAAATGAATTTATGAAAACAGAAAAGAAGCTAAAATGAATAGTAACAATGCTGCTCAAACACTGAGGTTGAACTCTTATTAAAAAATAATTATTAGGAAGGAAAAATCACTAACTTCTTCTTGAACAGTGAAAAAACATTTTAGTAGTAAATTACTGATAATATTAACTCTAACTTCAGATAATAAATTCTCCTAAAAACAGGAATGTTGGCAGGAATCGTAGTTTTAAATCTCACATTTCCAGTGTGTTTGAAAGTGACTTAATACTGAAATTCATTTTTCATTCTTTAAAAATAGGTGAGAAGATGGAAAATGGGGTTTGTATCAAAACATACTAGAGAAAGCGCCATTTGAGTCTGATGTAGCAGTGGCTCTGGCAGCTGAGAAAGATGAATACATTCAGGAATTTTAATTGTGCCTCCATCCAGGTCTGCTATGATTACATCTAACTGTAAGGAACAAACAAAAATAGTATTGGTAGTGTATACTGTGACCATAGTTTAAAAACACAACAGTTCAAATTTCATGATCTGCATGTAAGTTAAAATAAACAAAACAGTACTAAATTTAATGTATAGAATGCTTTTGATAAAGGAAATACTCCAAATACTTCCTATTACTGAATCTAGCTACGAAAAATGAATGTAAACCAAAGAAAGTGAAATTAAGCCAAACTTTCAAAAGTGACTTCTGTTTCTGGATATTCCAGGTTCATGTTCAGTGGTCTAATAGGCTGTTTGCAAAAGGACACTGTCAGGACAACTGTAAGTAAAATCACATGTTTCTAGGTACCTCTGTAACCCTGGTTCAGTTTCTCCAAGCATGTGCTTAAAAAGTAAGGATACAATAAAATAATTCAGGGTACATTTGAAAATTTTAAGTGAATTGTTAAAACTCATGACAAATACATGATAAAGCTGGAAATGGATCCATTCCTTCCCACCCTGCACTAGAATCAAATTGTTTCCCTCCTCTATTTTATAGTCTCAACGTATTTACAAAAGAATTGACGCTTTTTCTTTTTTCTCATTCTGATTGTCTTGCTTTGCCTTCTACGGTAATATTTTAAAAGTATATGTATTGTTCATATAAACATCTCTGAAGCATGGAAAATCTCTGCAACTAAACATTACAAATGACATCATGACTATGAATATGCTGGGTAGACATACTTACAAGCTCATGAATGTCATTACGAAAGACAGAATGTACTCCAATTATGAAAGGTGTCGGTGAGCTGAGAACTTCCAATAGCTGTGCAGGAAGAATTGGAATATAGGGATAACTGTGAAAAGAATAAATAAAATAAAATAAAAGCTCCCAACTATCCCTTCACATAGGGCAGCTTTTTTCTTTAAAAAAACCCCAAAAACTTCCTGTTACATATTAAGTTTACTATAAATACCTGTATTTTAAAAATACAAAAGATGAAAATATTTCTTAAATACTTCTTTATAAACTGCCATGCTGTTAAAAGAACATGTCATGTAAACTCCAGAAATTATTACATTATAGGGTCTACAATTTATTGTAAACAAGAGTATTTTGCAAAATAAGAAAAGACTACCTGTATTTGTAACATTTATGTTATATGGACATTATATTTGTCCACAACTTTTAGGTAACTAGGGACATTAAAGTTATGCATAATACTTCCATTTTAAAAAGATGGCTAATTTTTGGCCAGACACCAACAATTCAGCCTTTTGTAAAATATCATGAATAAGAAATCTTTAAATGAAAGCTTTTGTTTTGACATTGAAAAGACAACTAAACATTATGTATAGAATTCTATATTTCAGATATTGTTTACTTGATTTGACAATTTAAAAAAATTTAGTGTTTTCATCAGAGCAACATGAAAATCTGATTGATCAATGCCTTTCAACACCTAATTTATAGTTATTAAAAATTTACAGTAATGACATAGTTTAGCATTAAGAAACATATTCCAAAACTCACTTGCAATTTTTTCCCTTCTTATTCTATATTAAAATGAAGCCCATCTCTGAAATATTTTAAATAAAAATGTGCTACTAAAATACAAGCATCTTTTAAAACAGATGAGTCAGAATCAGATGTTGTCTTCTTAAAAAAGCCAAACAGCTTGACATTAAGTTTTCCATTTCAAAACGTTGGATTCAGATGTGGCTTTTTAGAGAGAATCAATTTGTTCATTTAAATTCATTCTCTGGGGGACATTTGTCAGTGACTTAAAACTGTGATACAAGCTAATGCAGATGTTATCGTAGAACCACAGAATCTTTCGTGTTGTAAAGGGCCTCAGGAAATCATTTTGTCCAACCTCTCGCTCAAAGGAGGGCTTTGAATCCAGATCAAGTTACCCTGAGGTCTGTCTAATTGGGTCCTGAAAACCTACAGGGATGGAAGCACCACACACTTTCTTTTCCACTGCTTAGTTATCCTCATAATAAAACATGTTTTCCCTGCATCCAGTCAGAAACCTCCCTCTCCCTGTTTTGGTTTACAATCTCTTGTTCTCCTGTCATGCACCTCCTCTTACTTGTTGGCAGGCTGTTATCAGGTCTCCCCCATATCTTTTCCATGCATTTACTCATGGATCATCACTGTCAAATTCTACCATTGAACTGATATGAGCAGGGTTTCTATTGTACTTGTAGGTTGGATGTTTCTCCTTTAATTGTTTCCACTGTCATGATGCAATCAGATTTTTATTAATGATGTATACAGACTAGCACTTGTATATATGATCGTGAAAACCTTTGCTTATTTGAACAAACATAGCACAAATCTTTCGTTAAGGACAATGTAATATAAATTATAAAATGAGTTATAAAATTAGTCAAAGAGTTCAAAGATTCAAACTCAACTCACCTATACTTGAGGGGAAACATCAAAGACTCCAGAGCCCTACAGGCATCACTGAGCCTCTGAAAGCTTGCAGAGTGAAAGAGAACTTTATTTTCTGTAAGCACGGCACAGAATAAGCTGAGTACATTTTGGATTCCTTAAAAAAAACCACAACAAAAAACAAACAAACTGTAACAATGTGCCAAAAGAAGAAGCAAAATTACATTAAAATGTACCATTTTCTGGAGGAATTTTGAAAAAGCATATGATAAATGCATAAATTGCCAAACCCCAAGTTTTTCTACTTTTTGTTTAAATAGTGCAGCTTCCTTACTATTTTTCAGGTTGCTAAAATACTATCTGAATGTATTTCTACATTTCAAATATATTGTATTATATCACCCTTTCAATACCACTTTTAAGGATTTCCTCTTCTCAGCACAAACCCCAGCAATGCTTAATAATGACTTCAAACCGTATTACATGTATCTTCTGCATAGCCTTATGTGTATCTAGAATTCAGTTCTAGTCACTGATCCAGGCTTAACTTCTAAACCTCTATGTACCTCCATGGGGGGCGGGCGGAATCACACTGCCGATCTCAAAAGAAAATGACAAAGACTTCCTAGTAAATATATTCATACTTAATCCATGGAGAGCATTCTAGGATTCACAAGGTTAAAAAAGGGCAGTAAAAGTGCACATGTCATTAGAAGGATATGTTAAAGAAGAGCTGACCGTTTAAACAAGCCCCACTAGATTTAGGGTAAGACTCATGAATCAGATGATAGGGGTTTTTTTAAGACAATATAATTTACCTAGAAGACAAAGCCATGTGCTTTCAGGGAAAACCAAAAATACATTTCCTTTAAAACAAAGTCCCATCCTGAGAAGCAGACATGTCTGAGATATGTGAGATATGCTGAAATTTATGAAATTTCCTGAAATATGCTGGAATGTATGATGTTTCCCTGAGGACATAGCTTGTGTTATCAGTAAGACAGCCTATACTACCTTTACAAAGCTGCTGCTTATCTTACAATAATCTTTGCAATAAGAAGTGTGACTACTGAGAGCCACTATATTCATATGATAATTAACACTTTGTTTTGCTTAAGTAATTTTTATTACATGTTTTGACAAATCTTTCTTTTCTATGATGTTGTATGAAAATTTGCTTCACTGGAGTGGAGCTTGGTTCATAAATATAAAGGGACAAGGATTCGGAGAAGGTTTTTAAGAAAGAGACTTAATTCTTAGGATGAACAATAACATAATAGCTTGTGCTTTCAAAGCCCATTCTCCAAGAATCCTAGGGACAGACTAATGAAATCAAAGGCAGAGACTTGAGAGGACTCCAGGACAGGAGGATTTGTTATAATGCTGAGTGAGTTAATGTTGCAAATATTTGCTATTGTTTTCAGTGGCGTAATTAATATTGTGTTAGTATAAACCAAACTGCTTTATAATACACAATGTAAGGATAGTGTTAAAAAAAAACCAATCTAGTTTCCTTATGTGAATGAATGAAATAGCACTCACCAGTGAATGGTTAGAAGCTAACTTGAAATAGTGTCCTTGCTTGTGTGTGTATGTATGTATGAGGGTATGTATATATTTAAACACAAAGTTAGAAACTGCTACCTGTTTAAAAAAAAAAATCTCTCTTTTTAAAAAAAAAAAAAGGGACTATACTCAAAAGGCAACACTTACTGGAATAAAAAAAAAAAGGAAAAAAAGAAGAAATAAACCAATGCTTTTTTTTTATTATCTCAACTATTAAGCAGTGATGATACAGTTTGTGAGGCTTTCATAGTTTCACTAGGGAAATTAGTCTGGTTTTGCTGCATATTATTGGCTGCAGATAAAGCTTCAGTTTCTACTCCACAAAGGCATTTCTCATTGTAGGTTAATCAGCACCAATATAATTTGATATTTAAGATTACTAATAATTTGATATTTAAGATTACTATTTTTAGCAACTATCTCCCATGTATAAACTTGATGCCACACAGAAGAACATTTACTGCAAAACATGTTTTTATTACATTCTGCTAGTTGGTCTCTCAGATGTTCACTACGTTTTAACTGGCCATGAAAGATGAATTTGAAATGTTTGCTGTGATATGAATGCACCAGATGTAGCCCCAGCTTTGCTGAGTTAGACAAAAGCATTGCTTTATTTGCAGAACTTATGAAAGTGAGCAAAATTGAGAGCATCTAAACACATCTCTGTCATAAATCAGCAGGTCTTGTAAGGAATAGCAGGAAAAAAACAGTAAGGACACTGGGAAATATCCAACCTTCTCTGTGAGTTTGAACAGGGACAAACGAAAGTCATCACCAGAACAAGGAGACAGGCTGGTAGGGGCAAAGAAAGCTCACTGGCCAACTGCTGACGTATCAAAAGGGATAAGAAGCATTGCGTCTCCAGTTTGGCAATCCCTGTCACATATCCAGGTTAGCAGGTCCTTGGAAAAAGCAGTTAAAAGCAGCTGTGAACTCTGTACATTATTGCCCTGCAATCTATCATTGGCTAAAATCCCTGCACCAGGAAACACCTCAGCAGAGCAGCAGAGAACCAAGTGCAGGACACAGGTCTCCTGCACACCCTGCCTGTGCATCTGTGCTAAGTCCAAACGCACACAAGAAACCTGCGTGGGAAATGTGCGATAGTTACCTAATGTAACCCACATAACTTTATAGATGTTCTTAACCTGGAATTTTCAATGGATTGAATCCCCATCTAAGAGTTATTTCTAAATTCTCTCGGCCATTTTATGCCTTCTGAATGCATAAAAAGCAGAAAGTCACCTCACCAAAACTGGCTACATTTCCACAGAAACAGAAAAAAAGAGACTAGGAATCTTGTGTGCTAGCGTTTGAAAATAAAATTATTTTCCTTTCTGCAAGGTACCTACAATACAAATGAATATCCCATAATGAGAGTATTCGACTTGTCCTGTGTAATCAGAGTTCATATAAAAATACATAAATAACTTACAAGAAATAACAATACAATACAAAAAAAAGGCGCCAAGAAATAACCAAGGTAATTTCTTTAGGTATCTTTCACAAAAGCCAGTTTAAAGTGAGAATTTCACTGGCTCTTACTCTTTTCTTTCCTGAATGAAAGCTTCACAGCCTAAGAACTATTAAATCTATACCTAAAGAGAGGTTCTGAAGTTTGGGGGGGGTTTATTTTGGGGTTCTTTTTGGTCAATAGAAGTACTCTTCCATTGAGAAGCTAATCATGAACATTGACCAACTTCTTGAAAACGGGCTACTCAGTTTGGAAACGCACTTGGACAGTGAAACCCAAGCTAACCACTTCCACCGACTGAAAAACTTGTACAGCCCAGACAGCTTCTTTGGTACCAGTTGTTTTCTTTCCCCCTCTTTTTTTTTTTTTTTTTTTTTTTAATACTCTGTATACAATACAGAAGAACATAAAATAAATAAAATCAAGTGTACAATATAGACAGCTAATCTGGAATTTTCTTGTTTTCACGATGATAGCCACTAACTCAATACAAAATTATTGCTCCTCACGTACTTTGAAATATATGTTTTCAGGAATATGAGCAATATAATGACTGTGAAGGAAATTTTCATCTAATAGAATCAAATAAATTATAAATAGTAAGACTTTTGATTACTTTCCTTTTTTAAACCATTTAAATCAATGATTAAATTATTTGACCAAGCCAAGCCCTGCATGTTGTTTACTGAAAACAAACAGTTCCAAATAACAGCCTGAGCCCAGTTTCCTCATGCTACAAGACACAATCGTGTCTGTCCGTAACCTTGAACCGTATACTGGTCTTCAGACTCCACACTACATCCGATGCTAATTTGTCAGGGCATAAATAGACAACACAAAAAACAACAAACAAGTTGATTTTTACAGATTACTCTTTTGCAGTCTACAGACAGACATCCTGTAAAATATTATACATATGCTGGAAAATTTTGAATGGAGGCTTCCTGACCTTCACTGTTTTCAAGTATTTAAAGAATCTGTAATTTGTACTAAATTATCTGACATCCTACATCAACAAATGTATCATTCTGCCTGCTTCCTGTTGTTCTAGAATTTAAGTATTTAAGCATGATTAAAAAAACCCAAACACAAAGTGTACTCAACAAATTATTAACTGTCCTCTATATTGCATGAAGTCAAAATATTATCACTAACTTCTACAGACTTTTGTAAAGAGTTATAAACATGAGATTTGGAAACTCAACTAATTGAATACATTATTATGCCAATATGCCATTCTTGAATTATTGGACAAGAAAAAGCTTAATAGACAAAATAATCCATAACTTAGCCAGACTAATCCAGGAAACGGGTCAACAAAGACTGAAAAGCCTTTCTGAAAGGCCACTGGAGAGTGCATAGTACAAGTTCTGTGCCAGGCAGTGTCAAGCTCTAAAGATAACTGCGAAAAAAGTAGAGAAAAACAAAACTCTTTTCATTATTATTTTTAGATGTAGCTGCATACCACTGCTAATGAACAAAATACAAGCTTAACTAATAAATAAGAGGCAACAATTGTACTCAATATTCATATAAGTAATCCTTGCCAAATTGCATTCATCTATCAATCCAAAAATTACACGGTATCTTCCATCAACTACACACAGTTAAAACTAACCCAAAAAATTGCTATGTCACTCAGTTGAGGATCAATTCACATTCAGAAAAGTATGCAGTTCTGTTATTAGAGTAGGACTGCACTGCACAGTACATGATTAAATCATAGCCAAACTTGCTCACAAATGGGGAGCAATCTAGCTGTGCCAGCAGAGAGTTTTGTGAGGGTTAATTTATCCTGCTTTCTGGCTGGGTAACAAAGAACATGAGTCAGACGAGTACCCCAAGAGATTAACTTATTTGGTCTTTGTGAGACTAAGGAGGAAGAGAAGCAGTCTCTAAAGCACAGAGCCTTCAGCTAAGACTCTCTCAAAGAATCAAACATTTAATGAATAAAGTGTTTGTACTAGCTTCTGAGCACACAGAAGCAAACATGGTGTGACACACAGTACTAAAATCAAAACATGTTCTCAGACATAAACTTTTGATTTTGGAACTGAAGTGAAGGCAATTCAGTATCTGAACCATGAATGTTGTGTGTTCTTTGTAAGAAGCAGGGCAGAACGAAGGCTTCTCTACAAACCAGCCTTTGGGAAGGGTGGGAAGAGGTGAGGAACAGGAGGACCATACAGAAAGATTCTGGTATAAATGCCATAAAAACCAACTGATCATTAAACAGCATATCAAAGAGACTGTGAAAACAAGTATATACATATAAAAAAGATCTCTTCAGCTGATGAATAAATATTCCTACCACTATTGCTCCCCCCAAGTCTAACAATATCAACTGTGTTCTGTCAACACTGAGTCAAGCAGATGGTTGTCATCCAAACCCAAAATTACACAAGGAAATAGGGATTAAGCACAGTATATGATCTACTTAGGAAGACACACAATGATGTCTGTCATTTGCATGTTGATATCATTTCATTGGTAATTATTTTTATTACCATTTATTTTTATTACCATTACCATTATTACCAATTTCATTAAATCCCTCTGCAGACCTACTTAAAGGAGCAGCAAAAGCCCTCTGGATTTCTTGAGCCTTCAAATACAAGTCTGCCAATACACTGAGTGAACATGATCAGCAGATTTTTTTTTCAGAGATAATGATACAGCTAAAGACCATTAATAATAAAATATTTAGGTAATCAGGTCTTCATCCCTGAAAGACAGAAGTGCAAAACCATTTCATACGCACAGTTTTAAAGCTATACATACCCAAAGTGAGAGTGATAAGCTCAGAATTTATATATGTGTGTTGAGTCAGTTTTCTCAATAAAGCAGAGAAGACAATGGAAGGTAAAACAGACAAATAATAGTTTCATATATAGAAAGTACTCACATGGCAGGGAGGTAAATGCTAAATTTACATGAAAGCAGTAACTTTGAATTATACCAACGTAGTCTGCATTACCAATTGAAGGTCTGCAATTATTATATGTCTGGCTCATACAGACAGGCTTGATAGGTGCTACTAAAAATAGATTTAGTTACCTTATTTTAAATGTTGTTTTTGTTTTTTTTTCTTTTTTTTTTTTAATGAACACACATCAAAACCAAATTCCAGTAAAGAATAAATGCCAAGAGAATGTCAGTCAAAGTAGGTTTGCATATAAAATTAAATTCAGAGCTGTTAAGGGGAAGATAATCTTCACGCAAATCAAATATCAGATTAATTTTTTTCCTCCTACAGGGAGGGTGGCAAGCAATATTTCTCAATATTGAACTGTTAACTATCAGATTAAAACAGAAGTTTTTGTTCTCTTACTGTCTGTCTCTATATGCAGGAATTAACATTTAAGTAATACTCTATTCTGCTGAAATATGATTTCTTTTCACATCTCATTTCACATCTCATCTTCTGCTTAGTTATTTAGTTATCTAGTAAGATACCTAAAATAGGAAGCTATTCGGTTTGGATGTTTATCCAATAAGTATCTAGTATTCCAGCCCTGAGAAAGACGTCGGTAGAGATAAACAGTAATCCTGTACAAAACTAGTATCAGGATACACAATTTCTGTATAACCCTCACAGGCCCACACTAACCAAAACTCAATGAAAGAATTTTGTAAAAGAATTTGAGTGGACTGGGATAACGGATACACACTGATGAATTGAAATGCTGCCTGATTTCTCTAAGTAGAGGTGGGAGAGTGTTACCGAAAAGTTCCCATATTTTTAGAAATTTTTATAGGTGACTTTCCTTCTTTAGAATTGCCCTTTTAAGAAACATGGATTTATTGTTTGTACCAAATATTTTGTGAAACCTTCTCTCCCACATACATAAAAGATACATTGGAAAAATAAGCACATGCTATAAAAAGTATTTAGAGCAGTTAAATTAGCCAAAATTATCTTTCTTTATTCTGATAGCAAATCTAAAATCGCAATTTGATGTGAAAAAGAAATTATTTGCAGCTACTGATTCATTTAAGTCATCAAAAATAGATACTGCAATTTACCAGCTCTCCAAATTGATTCATATATGGTAAACTGTTTGAAAGTTAAGGAGGATTTCTGTTCAGCCACCAACAGACATTTTAAACTTCAGAAAGAGCATTAAAAATTTTTCAAACAAGCCAATTTTTTTTAAAATTTCACATTAGAAACCAGGAAAATTATTACAACAAAGAAACATTAACTTTTCTGACCACAGATTCAAAGCCACGGCAGGATGAATAGACAGCAAAGTTATTACCATGACTTTTTAGAGACTATTGGAAATTACTCTGCATATAAGCTAATTAGCAAAGTATGTTACCTAATAGGGAAGTGGCACATCAAAATGAAATTACTGTATTTATCCCCTCATTGTCAATCTCGACAATTCAAGAACTGTCTGGAATAAAGCCTAAACAACTTTTACACATTAATGACAGCCTTTTTATGGGACTTAGCCATGTTAGCTGGATAGCATCAGAAACCTGGTATGGTGATGTCCACTTACAGATACCAGCGTATCATAGCTCCTGATCTTGAAACCTTACTCTTTATTTACTCATAGGCACAATGTGCAAACCAGAATTTCTGAAAATACAAAGGTATATGCTAAAGGTATGAAATCAGTACATTTCACTTTCACCAACACAAGAAGCATATGAAAATACTTAATAACTTTTTACCTAGATAATGGATATTTTTGTCATCTTTGTAGCTACACATAAAACAGCAAGTCTCAAGTGATTTGACTCAAACTGTAATGACTAATTCCAGATAAATACATGGCTTATTTATTTACATAAAATTTTAAAAGCAAGTATTTCACTCATAGCTAAGAATAAAGCCAACAGATAGGCAAAATAGAGAACTAAACCCACAAAATTATGAGTAGCTGCAATATGAAAAAGAACAGTGTAACATATGGGAAAGACTGCCATGTGTAATGGATTGTAAAATATTCCTAGTAGAAATACTACAAATTAAATCCTGATGGAGCAAATGGATACCCATAATTTGACTGGATTCATTTAAAGCAGAAAAATGTCCTTTAACAAAATGTCCTTTAAAAAAAAAAAACAATGCAGAGCAAGAGTAATACCATTATGATCCTTAGAAAGAAAATATCCAAGAATGAGAAGAGTATTGTCATTCTTGAACTGTACACAGGAAAAATGGTCAAGGATACACAAGAAATTGCAAACATATCTGTTTCCTGCCGAAGGACTACAGAGTCTTTCTCAAGGGACACAACTACTGAAGCATTATATTAATGGAATTGAACAAATGCAAAGACAACAAGAACAGAGGTGTCAGAGCTACCTTCAGCCACTGTTGGTTGATATTCATGGCGCATAAAACCACAGATACTCAATTAAGGAAACTGCGAAACACCATAAACAGGAAAAGTGAAAAAAGTTGCTTTATTTTCTTAAAAGATCATACCTGGATTCTCTGCAAAATGTTTAGCGATCTTTAAAAATTCTTTCTTTGTGAAATTGAGATTTTCCTGACCTCCTGAGCTACTGATAACTCAGCCCACATTGCAACTAAATAGCAATAATTTAAACATGATTTTACAAGAACAAATGGAATTAAATTTCTATAGAACTGTTTGGGTTTTTTTTTTTCCCCTCTTCAGCACAAGTATTAACACTGAAGTTCTGAAATTTAAAGTTTTGCAAGGTCTTATGATTTAACTGCTATCAAGTTTGCTTCGGAATAATGAGAAAAGCTAATTCTACATTCATACCAGCAAAAGTAGAAAGAGAAGTAATCTGTTCCGAGTAGGATCTGTTTCAGTATTTTCTATAAGCAGAGGTAAGCCTCTTCCGCCTTTTCTAAATTTGTTTTTTTATTTATTAGACATTTGCTTTTTGGAGTTTACGTTTTTCTCAAGTCTGGAAAAAAGTAATTTGTTTTCAGTCTTCTGAGAGGTGTTTTCTGAAGTCCTACAACAAATAGAAAATTACTCTTTTCTCAAGTATCTCAAAAGAAATTTTCACTAACCATTTAAAAAAATTTCACCTCATTGTTATAAAGCAAGCAGTAATATATAATTTTATTATTTTTCATCTTATTTGAAAAGCTTCCTTTTAAAAACCAGCTCATTAAATACAGCACTTTATCAAATACACAGCTTTAAGTTTCTTTAAACAGTAGTATTTACTTATGTCAGATAACTTTTCCTTCTGAGATTTATAACTTGCATAAAATGAACTACTGCATATTTTGTCTCATTAAGAGAGGCATTAGTAATACAGTTTTGGACCGGATAAAAAGTGAGCGAGCATCACATTTCATGTGCTTCATTGTTCTGCAAAAGAGTGAACACTACAAGAAATATGGGTCACTGCCTCCCAACACATTTCAGAATCCTGTCTACTGACAGCTGGCATCAGCATTATACTGGTAATCACAGAGCTCTCAGTGTATCCACATGCAACAAACACATGTAAAAAAAGCAGCATGTACTGAAGGAATAGTTTGGCATTACCTGACTGTAAGCTGCTCTAATGGCTATCATTGAAAGGGATGGTCTTATCCCACCCACACGCTGCTGCTGCTTTCTTTATACCTGCATTAAAGCTCACAAGAGTCCAAGGTGAGCTAGTTCAAGCTGGAAGAGGGATGGATCTGCAGCACTTGGCAGCACTTCACTATTAGCCTGACAACCACAGCATCAAACCACAACCTGAGAGTGCTGACAGAAAACAGACATGACTTTCCCTCCTTCCACCCTCCAAATACTTTCTGTAAGTTGGTGAGACAAAATAGCTCAGCATGGGTGAGCCAAGCACCACTTTAGTACAGGGCATGGGGCAGGACTGTGCAACTGTGGTTATAGACCACCCAACCAGGATAAAGAGGCAG
>NW_009191520.1:34618-43232 GCF_000690835.1 Fulmarus glacialis | reverse complement strand
CCCCGGGCCGGTCCCCGGCGCTGCCAAGGGGCTGCGGCCGGTGTTTGCTGTGGCAAGACGCAGGAGGCGCTCAGCGGAGCATCCTTTGGGGCCGGGGGGGGGAGTGTGTTAAAAAGATCTTTGCAACTTTTTTTTGAGCTTTATAAAGTGTATTGGGTTCTGTCTGCCTGATGGGAGAGGCAAGTGGATGATGGTGATGATGTGCGTTATTGCCATTAGGGTGAGGCACTGTTGTGTGTTTGTTGGCCTGCTTGCTTTTTTGACTAAGTCTCTTGAGTTTTAAAAACCAGTTCCCTTTCATTTTGTATCCCCACAGCTACAAACAGCTTACGGCAGAAACAGGCCATTTATAAATTGCCAAATCCTCTTAATGCAGAGTTAGTCTGGCATTTACTCTCACCCATTAAGGGGCAGTGGACTGGAGGACTGATGGTCATATTTCCCCCTTTCTCCCTTTGCTGCTGATTTATCGCCAGTAGCTCTTCTTTCCCCTCCTCCTGCTCTACTTTAGTGCCTGAGAGGACAAAGGGGATAGCTGAGGCTCCCTTTGCTCCCCTGTGCTTGCATTCCCTTTGACCATCTATTTCCAAGGGATAGAAGGGGAGTCAGCGCCTCCCAGAAGCTGTTCCCCACTTTTCCCCAAATCTGTAAACCACATAGCTTGCACAAGGCAACACATGGTCAGATCATTCCCCTCTTCAACATGCCTTCTAAATTCAGCCTACTTGTTTCATGAAGAAAATATTTTAGTGATTCATTATTTTAAAATTTCTTGAGTATCACATTTTTTTCATCCCCTTCTGACAACTGCAAGAGAGAGTTAGTGTTCATTAATGCTACCAGTCAAGGTTTTCTCTGCGTGTCAGAAAGAGATTAAACTCAATAGCCATTGGTGTTTGGCATTTCATGGGAATATTCAAGATTTTACAGGATTTGGTCCTGTAAAATGATGCTCAGCATTGTCAGGAGTGGTTGTAACAGACCATGAGGCTTGAGTACCGGACTTAGAGAAAGAGAGCAACTGTACTTGAGCACTTAATTTTTACCATGCATGTCTTTGTTCCTATCATTTAATAAATTGATTACTTAGATCACAATTATTGATTTCCCTTAAAATGAAGTTCCTTAATGATGCAGTGTCATGCTTAGTTGCTTTTTTGTTGTTTTTTATAATCTCTCATACATCAGCATTTCCGTACCATATTTGAGTGATAATGCAGGAAAACCCTACACTCATAAAACTAAACTGACTCTTCGTTAAAATGAGTTTTTACTGTGGTGTTGGAGCTGCAGCTCATATTCACGCCATATGTTCACACGCTGACTTCCCATTCTTTAATTTTTAGTTTGTTGTAGTCAGGCAATGATTCACTTCCCTGTGTCGTCTTGATACAGGTTTTGCTTTCGTTCTGTGGGACAGTGCTAATGCTTTAAAATGTTTGTCTGTCTCTCTTTGTCTCTTAGGTAGAGATTAGGAAATTAAATCAAGCATATTTCAGTGTCAAATCTTTTTTGTTCCGTGCTAGAATACATGTTTTTCCAATGCTGTAAAACCAACATGGTCTTTGACAGCAGTAAAGTGGTGTACAGCATACATTTGAAGAACAAGTAATCTTTGTGGCATAGTGCTGTGCTAAACAGTGCTAGACTGAGCTGAACTGGGTCCAGGGAAGGGGTTGATTCCCTCCCTCCGTTGCTTCCTTCTCAATATTCATTGTCCATTCTCCCCCCTGCATTATTTCTTCCTTTGAAAGGGGGCCCAGTGCAGTAATGAGATGGTAGTGGGTGGAAGGAAGTCTCTAAACAGGGTTGTTTGCATTGTCTTTGCAGTGTGCGATGGTGACGACTTTACCGTTATCTGGTCTATGCTGAAATGCTAATCTTCTAGACTATGCTAAATTACTCAGCTGCTATTTCACTTATATTTAAAATTGCTCTTTTTAACTTGACAGGGATGGTATTTGTGCCAAAAAACGTAGGACCAGAATAATAGAAAATTATTTCAGCAACAAGAATTTGTCAACAGTCTGTGGTTTGAAATTTCAGTGTATACTTACAAAATTCACATTCCTTGTCCCAAATATTGGATACAACAGGAGATTAATGCAATAAAACGTATCACAAGATTTTTTGGTTTTGCAGCTAAGTACATTTTGATTTCCTAATATACTTAGTTTATTAGCAACTCAGTCTGCAATCTAGAAATGTGCAATTTAGGTTACACTCTAGTTTATTGAAAGTTTTAGCACTGGAAATTAATAAGCACTTAAATATGAAATGCAGATAGAAAATGAGAGATAGGGGAATTCATGCCTGGGAACAAAAAATGCCCCATACAATTAAAGTAGACTAGAGGAGAAGATTAGCTTGCTGGCCTAGCTCCCAAAATCCTCTTTATAATGCTGTTCATTGCATCTTATACCTTAGTTAGCATTGAAAACAACTTTAATAACAAGGACCCCCTGAGCCCAGAGAGGGAAACAATGTGACTTTGGAAAGGTTACCTTCTTGTTCTGTAGTGTCAATAAGAAAATCAAGAGACCTTATCTAACTTTTTTTAATGTTACTCTATATGGAGGGCTAGATATTGAAATGTAAAACTGGTGAAAGGTTGATTCTCTGAGGAGAATCAAAAGCAACAAATCTAAGTATTAACTGTACTGAAGCTGTTCCCAGTTAGTCTCTTTGTATGTTAGGGTTTGGAATTAATTTTAAAAATATGCCCTTGATTTACCTACTTATTATGCTATGCTTTAATGAATAAGTATTTCTCAAATGACTCCTAATAAAATTCATATATGTATGATTTTCTGATGATCAAAACCGTTTGACTTGTCCTAAATTTCAAGCAAACATGGTGAAAATTCCTGTTTCTCTGGAAGCATTCCAAAGGACTCAACTTTCACAGTTTTGAAGAATAAAGATACGCAAATAATTAAAAATATGTTCACACAAGCTAGGTTCATCTAATAAAAAATCTTCTAGCCAGAATTACTGAACCAGCATAATGGAAATACTGGGTCTCGACGGGGAGTATAAAATCATGTCAACCACAGATTGTTATCAAGGACATACATAATGAAAAAACACACAGTCTCTTTTTAACTTTTAACTTTAATGAGTGTTATGCCTCCTCTTCAGGAGGCCAAGAAACAGAAATTATGGTTGTACTTTAAGAGAAAAGTTTCTGTTTGCCGTTTTGCCTTTTCTCAAGCAAGCCCCAGTAATAGTCATGCATTTTTGGAGTCAGGAACACGGTTAAAATGAATAGGAGAGACAAAACATATGGCTACATATTAGTTAAAACGCTCCAGTGTTTGTTGCATGTGGTAAATGCTTTTCAGCACTTGGTGCAAGCTGTACAAGTCTCGTGTTGCTGAAGTACCCTACTGTGTAAATGTAGCCATCTTGAATCTAGTAAAACTTTATACCTAGATAATAAACAAGAATGTCACTGATACAGTATTTTGAATTTATGGAACTTTTCCGGTTTCCCAGCAATGCACACTATCAGCATGATAATTTATAATGGTTTGTGACAAATGTTGCTGAGCAAAGAGGTGTGTGGTTACATTCAGATCAGATGTCATTATCTAGGGAGCAATAAAAATTTCACAGACACTAGGTTAAAAACATTAAGAAAATGAATGTGAAGCTTCAGAAGAAAAGGGCTTAAGAAAGGTGGAGGGTTGGGTGGAGAAAGCCCAATAGTGGTTTCCTTACTGACAAATTATTGACTTTGTTGCCAGACTTGACTGCATTGTTTTACAAGGTTTTCATAGATACACCACACAGCACAATTGTTTTATTGGCCATCATTTATAGACGTAAAGAGTAAATAGAATCCTTGGTTGACAACTATAGAGTGTATACACAATGCTGTCAAATCACTTGGAATGGAAAAATTGCCCATTTTGGAAACATTTGAGTTGTAGAAGGAGAGATGTCATAGATAATTATTCTTTACATTGCATTTACCAGGGATTAGTTACACTGATGAGATTAGAGCTGTGTAGAAATTGCAGTCAGTTAGAGAATACAGAGCAAAAAATACCTATGTTTGTTTATTTAGAAGAAAACAGCTCCTCCAGATCCTTGAAGGAAGAAAGCATAGCTATCCAGACCTACAGAGTGTAGGTAGCCCCATGGAACAACTATAGACCTTAATGACATTAGAAATTCATCCATCCATTTTATTTCTAAATAATGTCAATGGATTTATGCTATAAATCTGTAGGTATAACAAACTGAGGCTGGTAAAATAAACAGGAGCAAGGCAAGCCATGGCTCAGCCTTTCTTTAGTTTCTGCAAAGTTTAAGCTTTCATTTACTTCTGTCTAAATCTTGGTTCCTATTCTTCCGTGCAGCGAGGTCTGCTTTGTGCAGACTTTGTGCCCCGTGTTTCCCTCGTGCAGAGGCTGTGTGAGCCCTTTGGGTTGAGCCGATGGGAGTAAGAGGAGCCCCGGATGGCACGGAGCTGCCATGGCAATGCAGCGGTGCACGTCCTAGCTGCCCGTCCAGAGGAGAACAGCCTGTAAAGGACATCGCTGGGCTGTCTGTCAAGCCTTGCCTGTCAGAAGGGTCTTGTGAATGGCTGCAGACATGATAGGTGCTTTCTGACTGCCCAGAAGTGCGGCGAGAACCTGACTCTGGCCTTACCAGCACTGAACTGCTCCCACAAACCGCACCAAAGACATCTCAGGTGTAATGGAGGGTCTGGGCCCAACGCAGCCCCGTTGTCATTAGAGGCAGTGGGAATTTTGCCGTCTGCTTCCACAGATCTGTCTCCTGTTATTCTTTAAGGCTGTGAGGAAGGGTGCAGCACAGGCCCTGTAGGACTGGTTTATGACTGTATCAGTCATTTTGATGGCAAATGTCAGCCAGAGCTTCCTAATTCCCTCTCCCTCCACTGCTGTTGAGTGCGGCAGGCAGTGAGGTGACTGCAGCTGACAACGCGAGGTAAGCAGCAGAGCTAGCAAAGCAGCAGATTCATTCAGGCCTGTGAGAGGCAGGGACCATATTTGCCCATGGCTGAGCAGAGAAGTCTGAAGGAGCCAAGGCCTCTGAGCTTTCAAACAGAAATACGGTTTTAATGGCCTGGCCCCGCTCCTCTGGGCATCAGCGTTGGGCTTCCAGCGTTTGCCTCAGGACGAGATACCCGAGCCAGGCGGGAATGCCCCTTCCTCACCTGCTGAGGGCAGCTGGAGGAAGGCCCACGTTCCCGTGTTTGCTCTGATTTGAATTAACTAAATCACCCAGCCCACACACCTTGAGCCACCCCACTGCGTATGTCACTGCAGGAGGTTGGCAAGGGCCTGAATGTCTCTCTGCCAAAGCCAGGCTGGATACAGCCTGAGCGGGACATCGGGCCCAGCACTGGCCCACTGGGAAGGCCATACCTGGGCCAAAGGGGCTTCTCCACCCCTTTGTCTCAGAAATCTGTCCCTCAAGAACTGTTTGGGGTTACTGAGAGATTATTTGGGAGTACTAAAGGGATGAAGGGGCCCATCCTTCTGCCCCCAAAACAAGAAGCAAGTATTTTTGGCATAGTTTAGGATGAGTCGTTGCAGTGGATTTGGGGGACATGTGGTATCTCATGTTTCTGGGCACACTTCAAGGGCATTTCTCTATCTAAAGCACACGAAAGGCTTTCTCGGGGAGCATGCTGCTAGACTCCAGACAGCCCTGCTGGTGACCAGTGCTATTTGATACCCTCTGGAAGGCTACAGTAAACTGTGCCAAGGAAAGGAGTCAGCCCAGAGCCTGCGCAGGATCAGGGAAGCAGAAAACACTTGTTGCAGTAGACATGGAGCGTGTTACACCCCTACACACACACACACAAATAATACTTTTCCTTAACTTAAATGTTCTGGATTGTGAAAGTATATACAAGTATGTGCTCTTTGCTACAGGACTCTATGTATTTGCACACAAGTATCAGATGCAGGTGTCTAAAGATAATGCTGTTATTTTATTGTGCTTTAGAGACTAAATGAGAGTTGAAAGAAGTTGGGAATTATATTGTTTTTCTGATTACACAGTGTAATAAACTGACTCTGTTGTTGTTTATCCAAGCAGTTAACTCTTGTGAAAGTCTCTATTGTCAAACTGTTTAACAATTCTTTCTTTCAGAATAGTGGTTTGGGTTTGAGTTTTCTCAGTAAAAGGTAGTAGGGAAACCATGACCAAACTGCCTGGTTGTAGCTAGAGAGTCTGTGCTTGCCTGCGTTTGGGGCTGAGGTGTTGGATGCAGAGCCTAGTTTTGCACTCTAGGTGTATGGGTGCATTCCCTGGCACAGTAGAGTCTTGACTTGAGTCTCTGTACAGTAGCGCATTAAAATTATAATAACAGTCATATGCAGGTGTTTCTATTAATACAGTTAAGTGAACTGTGGGGAGAATTCTGTCTTGATGTGCTACAACCAGATACCCTTCAGACGGGAAGATACTTGAGGGTCAAATATGGATTCCCATGAGCCTAATCCTTCATCCTTTCTGTGGACAGAGATAGACAAATTCAGAACAGAGGCCTCTGTCCTTTCTAAATTGAAACCCAGAGTCATTGGCATTAGCCCCATGAAACACTCAATATGTTTTCAGTCAACCCCACCCTGCTCTCCTCTCCACTCCCCTCTTCTGTGCTAATGTAATTAAAACAAAAACCTATGTGTTGCTGAAAATTAGTTTCTTAATTATAGCTTATTGCAAGCTATAACATTGGATCATAATTTGATAATTATGATACAGAGATTTTTATACAGCTGATGTAAAACCAAATTCAATTATTTTCTTTTGTAGTATTTCCAAATAATGAAATTATGTCTGAAAACAGGATATACATGCACTCACATGTGTATGTCTAGACTTATGTATCACACAGAACTACTTGGATATAGGCATATGTGTTACATGCACCTTTTTAAGACTGTGCGTATATACACACGTTTATGCATATAGTATAGATTTCTTAGTTTATGTAGAAGTTCCTAAAGTAAATCTACTAATTAAAGCGCTAATACCCATCTTAAGGCTGATAATTAGGTATAAAGAGAAAAAGAGACAGGATTAGTGTTCAGATCATGTTCCAAATGCCTCTTAATTGGGTGTTTGTAATCAATCCTGATTGCAAGAGGCAGTGGTTTGGCAGAATAAAGAATGAAAAAGGCTTAGCCCTACTATTTCCCTGTTAGTTGACTTGGCCGTAGTATTTAGGTCAGGATCCAGTGTCAAAAAAGGTAATTTTGTCAGCCTTAGCGATCCTCATAAAACATATAAAAATTTCTTCTAATGATATTTTTTCAAGCTAAAAACTCTCTCAAGCTAGAGAGTTATTTTTACCCAGAATCTTAAAAAGTGTTTTCAAGTGAACCACAGAAAAGACTTTGTTCTCCTGGCCTCCATCCACCACTGACTTCTGAAATCAGGTCTGAGTTCACTGTGGGTCTTTCATTGCATTGACCTTGGCTCTTTTCTCAACAAGCCACAGTTTTCCATCACAAAACCACACAGTTTGGTATAATGATTATTTCTTTATCCCAAGTAACCAAACAATTTTTTAAACAGGGTGACAGATTTCCCTCTTGCACTGTGGGAAGCAAGCACCTGGCCATTTCCAAATAGAGTTTTAATGAACTTCCTGAAGGAGATTTGAGAGAAGTTTAATAAGTCACCTGCCAACTTTTTGGGAGCATAGGTCATTTGCTTTTCTGTAGGAATTCACAAAAATGTGAGAATAACCCCCTTCCCAAGTCCTAAACTTCCATGGAGGAAATTGATTTTCATGGGCAATATCAAAGGTTTTTAAAAACGTAACCTCAAAAAATCAAATTTCTGATTGTTTCTCATACATAAGGTATTGTGAAACTCTGTGATCCACAAAGCTGGTTGTGAACTGTGTGAGCTTTATAATAGTTCATTTAAACAGCAAAGGATTGTGCATATTTAGACTCATCTTGCATGTTAATAGCATTACAAGTATTTTACGTAATGCTATAAAATAAAGAATTTAGATGGCTCAAAAGGACCATTGAGAAAGTATCTCCATATGTGGAAGAGACACCCATTTGACGTGGTGATTTCTTCCAGAAGAAACTATGCACATCCCAGAAGCACAATTACCAGCTGTTGTACAGGAGAAACTGGGCGGTTGTCTGCTGCCTTCCACGCTGATGTGGAGCTGCAGTGGCCACATGCCCCGTGCCTCCCCTAAATACAGATGGGCCGAGCCTCACACTGAATGAGAGCCTGGATTAATCCCTTCCTTACACTCCCAGCAGCTCGGGCTCCATTGCACGTTTGCACTCCATGCCCCCATGTGAAGACACAGTCCATCGGGGCTGTGGGGTGGGAGGGGGGCTGGAGCACCCCACTGCAGTGGGGGGGCACACACTGCTTCACAGGTCAGCCCTGTGCTGGGGCCATGCCCCAGCGCTTTTCATGTTGGAAAAGAAGATACAGATAGTCCTTATTCTTTTTTTTTTTACAACACTCCTTAAATTGGAAGTTGGTAACCTAGAGAAAAATAGAGAGGTCTGTTCACACCCGTGTGATTATTCTGCCTAAAGCTTTGAGAAATGCTCCCTCACAGCCAAAGTTTTGCTCATCTTATTCACAT
>NW_009191520.1:28211-34590 GCF_000690835.1 Fulmarus glacialis | reverse complement strand
TGCTGAAGTCAATTAAAACAACAGACTCACTTGTGCCGGGCTAATAGCTAGGACATACATTTACGGCACTACACAAATGAATAATTATTTTTTATAAAAATGGATTTCAGATGCTTACAGAGTAATTTACAATACAGTAGAAAATTCAGCTTTGTTCTTTTTTGTCCCCTCAATTCATAAATCACCATAAATAAGTTATCATTTCTTCTCCAGAATCGTAGCTCATAATAGTGAAGGTTTGGGACAAGTTGCTAAGTGCATCGGTAAGAACCAAAGTTCGCCTTGTTGTAGGATCTTATGCCAATCTGTCATTAAGCCAGACAACTTCTACTGACTTTCCTCTGATGTATTCATCTGTAACAAGGGAAGCAGACCAGCAATTTAGAAAAGCTGTAGCTTGATCACCATGCAGAAACATAGGCTACGCTGCCTATTTCCATAGCGATCACTCCACTTTGCCAGATGCAAAATGGGAGTCTTACACCCCTCATGCTAAAAACCCTTCTTAGAGGAAATCCTAGGCTGTCACTCCGTTTGAGTAGCTTTAGTTAAGTCTGGAAAAATATGCAAAGGTAGCTCTTAAATAAAAGCTCTTTTTTTCTGTTTCACAGCCATCTCCATAATCTGTTTTGGAGACAGAGGCATAAGATTTATTAACATATGTTCTGATTGCTGAGTGTTTTTTGACATTCCCACAAAACCCCTGAGACTTTGTGTCACAATTCTATAAACTTTATCTATTTGTATATTCATATCTGGGCTTAAATCCAAAACTTCTTTACATGCATTTACAGTAGACAGTTTAGGTTCATCTCTTTGTATTTCAGATGGCAAGTAGTTAAAGCAGGTACACATTTTAACTACTCTGTATAGTCTAACGTTCTAATGCATTTCAAAAGTTTTCTGTTGTGTTTCAATAGCACATACACTATATAATGTAGGTATATAAAATAGATACAGGACCACACTGAGCTGCAAAGCAAGTGAAGACAGCTCCACTGGTGCCAATAGCGTTGCACCTGCTAATAGCTCAAACACCAAATACCATAAGCATATCGTATTATGTTCCTTACCAGTTTCCATTTTCATTTATCTATCCTCCACAGCTATACTAGATGATGGCCTTCAAACACTATAATGGTTGTCTTTATCTCATTTCTCTGACGTAATTTTCAAGTTCCTTATTACTCTTGAACAGTGTAGCTAATAGTGCCCAAATTGCTTCTTATTCTTCCCATCATACCATGTCATTATTCAAGAAACCAGTGCTGTTCAGCCTTTCCCACACAAATAGCTCTCCCCCAAACTAAACTTTAAACTTACTGCAAGAGCCAGCCTCACATTTTCCAGGCAATTAGGCTCCTTCTACTGGCTATTACATTTTTACTTTGTACAATTTTACACTTTTTAATTAACCATACCTGTGTACTCCTTGAGACTTGAATCTTTGTCTTCTAAAGCCTAGTCTTCATACACTGATTTTTGTACTAATTTAATGATTTCAGTTAAGGTTTTGTGTATAGTTAAAACAGTTCAGCACACCCTGGGGGATACATGTATTCTAGTATAAAGATGTTTTATGTCAGTACTTTTGCAGAAATAAACCTTGCTAGTGTCAGCAGTTTGTAGCAGGGACTGTATTGCTTTATCTATAATGGTTTCTAAACTGGTATAGCTAAAGTGGCTGTAAAAACAATGTATAGACCTACTTCTGTGTTACATAACTAGTCACAAATGCTAGTAGAGGGTTTTGGATACTGTATTAGCTAAATTTGTTAGCAAAAATTAATTAGTTTGCCTTACTGATTGATTGCAAGTTGCAAATTGCATATTGGGGGACTGTCCTACTGACACATCCATTTTCTCCCAGCTTTTACTCTTGGAATAAAAGCTTAGGCAAAGTGTCTAAGCTAAGCAGTTCCTCTGCCTACTGTAACTTATGCTTTCCAGGAAGGTTTTTTTTTGAACTTGCCTCACTAGGCAGCCAGATAAATTACTGTGGCGTGACCTTCAAGCACCTCGCTTACTCCATGGAAATTGTCCATATGCACGCTATCACCTCGTGATATTCCATATGACGTGCAAGGTAGTTTATCCCTTTTCTTAGTTATTCCTCCCCCCACACCCAACATTACAACGTAAAAACATGCTCATAGGTGTAACCACAGCTCAGCTGATGCTCTGAAATCAAACTCTGACTGCTGTGAAAATAAACATCTGATCACCGGGTAACTTTTGCATGTCCCCATATGCTCAGCGTAGGAAGGAAAATATATCCTTCCTTGCCACATCCCAGCTTCAGCTCTTTCTCATCTGAAAGATATCAGATAATTTTGATTTAAATATGTAAAGAAAGGAAGCTGTTTTTCATGGGCCATATTCTTAATTTGTCTAAAAATCATTCTACTGAAGTTAGTGGAGCACCAGTGATATATATCAGCTGAATGAGTAGCTGACTCTACATTTCTAGAGTTCCCTAGAAATTCTCAGAAGAAAGGCCAGTATTGTAGCTGAAATGGCATTAACTCAGAATGAAGTCGGTTAAAGTTTTGCCGTTCAGCAAGATCAGACTTTAACACTCATGCAGAATGGGTAGAAGCTTCTTAAAAGTAGGTGGAATAAAGACCAAAGTCCTTCTGCCAGGTGTACAAACCTTTCTTTCCACTCACAGCTTTAAAGAAGTACACAGGATTACATGCTAGGGCACCTAATGGTGGCTGTTTACAGTGCTAACACTCTCTTACTGCTTGATCTTGGGCCAGTTAATCATCTTTGTGCCTCAGTTTCCTTAGAGAGGATAATATTTCTGCGGTTTGCAAATATCTGAGGATGTGCTTATTAGTGTTTGTGAAGTCCTTAGAGACTGCTGGGTGGAAATGTAATGCAGTATAATAGTTATTTGCCATTGTTTTGTATTTGTTCATCTTCTAGCTGTTAATTTTTTTTTAACAATATACTGCTGTGTAAAAATGCATGTGGCAATCTTTTGACTTTCAGAGAGAAGTGTTATCCAAACAAAAATAAAGAATAGGACTCATGCTCACAAGAGACACATTATCCATGATGAGAAGAATCTGTAACAGACATAGCACTAACTCAAAACTGAGCACCAAACAGCATCCAAATGCAAGCAATTTCAAATGTGTGCATATTGCCAGTACAAAACCAGGCCATTCTGCAAACGCAGCGTCCCCCGAGGAGTAGTGAACCTAGCAGCAGCAACGCTAATGGCTGTCTTCTCATGTGCAGCGAGGGAAGGCAGCACTTTAGAGCCGCCTTGGGCAGCTCTTAAGTTATTCATTCTTAACTTACTTCTATAAAGCTGTTGTTGGGTGGAAGCAGATGACACAAAGATTTGGGGCCTGCTCTGTCTGCTACAGCGAGAAGCGTTCCCCATCCTTGCACATAGGGTGAAATTCTGTCTCCCTTCAAGTCAATGGCAAAATTTCTCCCCAGTCTCGCTTGGACTGCAAAAAAATTATTTTAGGCTCCAGAAAAACCTTTTTTGAAGAGCACTTTTCTGATACCAGTGTACCTCATAGAATTTTTGTCAGTTTGGACATTACTTTCCTTCCAGTGCACACAGTGCTTGTAGGGGAGCAAAGAGGCCCATGAGTTTTCAAATGCATTTGTACTGCTAGAACAATGATGAAATAAAAAAAAAAACAACCAAATTTTCTGTTGTTAGAGTACACGTAATGCATGAAGTACTGTGCTAGGTCATCTACCTTGTTTCTTAACCTCCTTTTAGAACATTTCAGTCTGTTTTGTGGTTTGCTTGTTCCACCTGATGCCTCGTCCTTCTCTATCTCCTCTCTATTGGTGATGTGAAAGCTTACACTCTCCTGAGTAAAACACAGTAGTGGACATGGTAAGTCAGGCCTCAAAAATTTGTGAAGCTTTATAAAAATCCTTGTATCTCAAAAAGTACTGTTGATTTCTTTTTCATTTTCCATCTAGTATATTTTGGGGGATTTCCTCTGTGATAATAATAGCCAGAAAATTCCTCTGCCTTAAATGAGAAGTTTGGCAATACCATGATATCAGCAGCTGATGCTTTAAAACCTGCAACCAAATTTCATGATACTCATGATAAAAATCATGAGAGCTGGCAATGTTGGATTCTTGCTAAAGTCCCAACTTCCTGATGCTGTTTCTGTTTTCAGTCACAGCCCTGAAACTCCCACTCAAGTGACAGACTTATAGAAGAAAAATAGAATCAAAAGGAAATGGAAGTGTTAATTTATATGGCTGTGTTTCTTTACCTCTCACTGCATGATCAAAACTTTCAGAAAGCAAAATTCATCCCAGCAAAAAAACCCTCTGAGTTTACCACTCTTTTCTCTCAGTACACATAAAATAGCATTAGGAGTCCTATTGTTACAGAGGCTAAACGTTTGCTTGGCTTCAAAGCCCACTTACACCAATGAGAAGAAAATTGATTGAAAGCCATTAAACACAGGGACATGACTTTTGGCTCAGGAAGACCCCGATCTGCAAATTGCTGGCATATTTGGGACAAAGATCACACTGGCTGCTTCAGGATCCTTACACTGTCCCACTGCTGTCCCCTGGCAGGCATGCTGGAGATAAACGAAGTGGACTGACACAGAAAAAACTTTCTTATGCCATGTTCTTTTACGTGTTGTGCAGGCTTATGTTTTCAGGGGATTGTTCTCTTTCAAATATTACACAAAAATGTGTAAAAATAGCTAAAATAGCTGAGCAAAATAGCTAACATCGTTGACATTAAGGGTCCCATCCTCCACCTAACTAGACCATTTTAATGTCTGTGAAGTCAATGGAGTTGTGACTGACTGCTTTGTATTTCCTTCACAGTTTGGATCCTTCCCTGCTGCAGTTACAATAACTGCAGTGGGTCTGATCTGATGTGCACAAGCTGAGAAGTGGCTGTATAGCTCTAAACTCAAGGGCTGTTCTGAGGACAAAACTAATTTTCAAAATATTTTTATAAACTCAAGGAAATCTTAATGTCTTTATTCTGTTATTACTTTAAAATAATAATCCCAAAATTACCTTGGAGCTATTACTCAGTGAGCACTGGCCCCTTGGAAGGTTTCAACTTGTCAAGTTTAGCCATTTTTTGAACACACAGAGGAAATCATTAAGGCACATCAGGCTGCTGATTGCTATTAAATTCTGCAGAGAGTTCCATGTAAAAATCAATGCCATAACAGGGCTACAAGAATCTAAGAGGCAGGAAAAGCATTTCTTTACCCTCTGGTAACTCAAAAATGGATTAATAGGTTTTGTGAAACCTCAAAAAAATATCGCCTATGAGCTAGGGGCCAAATGTAAACCTCTGTGACAAAATAATACAGCTCAGAAAGCTCGGAGCACGTGAAAATGGGATTATAATGGAACTGTCACTGCTGTAACCTCAACTGTATGTTTCTATGCTGGAGAAATCTCACACATCTGCACATGTACGCATGCACGTGCTTATTTATTGTATCCCAAGGAACACCTTTTTTGCTGTATCATCACTAAGGAACCTGGAGGGAAAATGCGGTTTTAGTAAAGTATGATCTTATATATCTTTTGCCAGAAAAGTACTATAAGAATTTTCCAGATGAGTTCAGTCCTGGCATCAGCGAAAGCGTTACTTAGATGGCTGGTGGGTTTTGCTTGTGTGGGAACTGCACGGAAAAATGCAACACAGTTTGCTACTAGTTGAAGACTTTTGTAGAATTTTAATGGGAAAAACTAGTTTAAATCCTATTAGGAAGTTTTATTGTAAACATGTAGTATATAAACCAGGCAAAGTCCATTGTCTGGCTCGGAGGCCAATTGCCATGGAATGGCTTAAATTCAAATCGTCCAGTTCTCTTCCCCCAGAAAGCAGAGTGGCAGCATTCAATTCAATTTTTGGCATGAATTTTGTTCAATTTTTGATAATAAAATGTTGAAACATCTTTTTAATTTTATTATTTTTCTTTGATTCTTATATGAAAATAAAATTTTACTGAGCTGTATTAAATTAGCTTCATTCTATCATAGGATCATTTGAGTTGGAAGGGACCTCAGGAAATCATCTTGTCCAACTTAACTGCTCAAAGGAATTGCATTTTATATAATACAAAAGCTAAAATGAAGCAATCCATGTAAAACCAAATGCTTCCATAAAAGCAAAGAAGACCTAGCTAGGATGTTTCAGAACCTTTATTTCACGGCCTATCCCAGGTTTTCTGCTCAAGTAAATACTAGTCTCTCACCAGCTCTCCTTATTAATTTTAAAATTTTAGATTTCATGCTTTTATTGAAAGGAAGGTTCCCTTCTGGTTTTCCATTTTAAAATACACGGAAATATCATGTAGGGCTGACCCACCCTAGGAGGAGGGCTGAGGGGTAGGGCCAC
>NW_009191520.1:0-28180 GCF_000690835.1 Fulmarus glacialis | reverse complement strand
TACACGGTGGCTGCAGGGCCCCGCTGGGTCGTGGTATGCCGTCTCAGCTAAGCCCAGAAAAGACCTTTTTAAAGAAGGAGCATGAGGGTGAGCCATCTCAGTATCAGGGCTCAGGGCAGGCAGGACTTAGGACCAGAATAGCCAGCTTTGGTCCAGGTGGAGGTAAGTTTTGCCCAAAGCTCACCAAGGCTGCAGGTATTTGATAGTTTCCACCCTGTCCCGGGGAGCCACCACTGTGCACCCCCCTGAGTCCATGGTGAAAGCATGTGGTCGTGGCCACAGCCAGCATGGCAAACCCTCCCAGAGTGTCTGGACCCAAGACTGAGAACTGGAGAAAAGGATCAAAAATAGGCTTTCTGTTAAGGACCGTATCAAGCGCATGCAATGAAAAAGCTCTTAACGAGTGAGCTGTTAAAGCCTGTTTTAGTGCGTATGGTTTGGATCAGCTGCAGCGAGGGGGCAGATTGCAGACTGTTTCCCCAGCACGGCGCTGGGGATGGAGGCTCCTACACTCTCATTGTAGCAAGGGAAAATCCACTTTTCTTGCATGGATAATTTGGAAGTTATGAATCAGCCTGTTGTTTTTATTTCTGTGGAGTACAGACAAGAGTTGTGTAAAATGAGGCTGCTGCCTGTCTGTCAGGCAGCTGTAGTTTTTTACCCTGCAGCCTCTTTTAATGTGCATTCTTGGCGAATTCTGAAGAGAAGCAGTCACAACTGTGCGCTTAGACGTTAGAGCAGATCTCATACCCTGTCATTGAGCCGAGGACTTCACTCGTGCATCACCCTGTGTTTGACGCAGCCATTAAGCATCCTGACCCAGTAACCAGAGAACTGAATTGGTGTCTAAGTTAAAAGTCACTGTAAAAATATGCTTTTGAATCATCTGTTTTTGAACAGAGATTAATATTTTCTTGCAGTGCATCTACTTTTCGCAGGTGTTAAATAGACCATTTGCTGTCTGCTGGTTTTTAGAGTTTTTTAAAATAGGTGTTAAAGGCTATTCCAGCCTAACTCTACAGGGTTTTAAGGCATGAGAGACAGTTATCTGCAGAAAAATGCCCCTCTCTCTCAAATAATTAGCAATTATCTGTCAAAAAAGCTTCTGAACTGACTACAGTAAGAAAAACACTTTTCATCTTCGGCTTTTTTTGTCTCCCTCTTTCCCCCTCCTTTTTGCCTCTCTCCCCGCTTTCCCCTAGCATTTTCTGAGCAGTCTTTGCCAAAGGAAACACTGATGAAAGTAACTTTCAGTGGCTGAGCAGTTCCCTCCGTCACCTCCTCCCTGTCCGCCCCCTAGATTGCAACAGACATCTGCCTTTGTACACACCATGTCAGAGTCCAGCAGAGACATTTTATGTTCATTGTTTCTCCAAAATAAATAAAAGCAGCACAGACGATGCGAACTGGCTGTAGACATCCCATTGCTAATAATGGTGCTATGTTGGTAATTGCTAATAATGATGCAGTGTTTCAGCATGGGAACACTGTTCTAGCTGTATTGTGGATCTGGCCTGAATAAAGTGACACAGATGGTAACATTATTGCATATTTCTTTGTAGTGGAAGTTGAAATTTTACTGTGGGAAAAAAAACCATTCCTACATTTCCTTCCAGTTATTTCTTTAATATTAGCAGCACTGGTATGCTTGATCTGTGAACTGTGTCAGTGCCACCTAAGGAACTTGAAGAGGAGTCTGCAAAGTGAGGAGATGCAATTGTTCCCACTTAGCAAAGGAAGCATTTAGATGCTGTTTGACAGAATTGCATTTGCCTCCCTTGGCAGGGATGACCCATTTTGATCACACGCAACAGCCAAACAACAAACAGCCAATTTGCAGTAAATCAGACTTTAAACATCTCTGTAGCTGCTATCTGAAAGACTGACGGGTTCTGGAGTCCTCTCTCATGAACCAGAGCTCCCACATCTGTACCTCAGTCATCCGGAGTGCTTCGTTGCTGTTTTGCAGGCTGCAAACAGCGTGAACGAATGCTTTGTGGGCCAGCTCCTGGGTTTCAGCTTCCTTTGATGAGCGCAAAGTACGTGCTCCTCTGGGAGTGCCCGGCATTCTCCGTGCTTACGTGCACAACCACTTCAGCACCCTGGTGAGCCAAAACCAGTGGAAGCACACAGTGCTACTTTGGCCTGACTGCAACATGTTTCCTTTGAAAGGTGTTTGTGAAGCTGTGGCAGCATGTCAAAGATAAGAGAGGCAGGAATTGGTTGTATTTGCCAAGCGCCTGCCTTTGTTGGCTCTGTCCGCAAGAGCAGCTACCCTCACTTTTGAACTCTCCGAACTTGCTGCATGTTCATCCACAAAAATCGCTAGCTCACCCAGACCTAGAGTGTCAGGGCCAGAGTTGTCCTTCCTGCAAGATTAGGTCACAGCATTAGATCAAAGTCTTACTATGCCATTTTACACCACATGGATGCAACAACCAGCCAAGTTTCAAGTCCCAAGCACAGGTGTCTAGTAACTGTACGATGCACACATGAAAATTAAAGCCAGAAGCCAAACTTAGAAGCTAAATTTCTTCTTTTCCCCATTACACCTTTCTCATCCACCCTTATAACTGCATTCCCAATTTAAATTTCAGAAGATTGCTGCTAATGTCTAAAACCTTCCTGCCTGTCTTTCCTTTGCAATTTTCTCTCTTCGTCTGGCAATTCAAAACTGAGCTTAATAATGCCCTTTTAAACAGTTGAGAAAGAGTGATCCACCAAAGAGGCTTCTTCCTGGCAAAAGAAGTGCTGCACAGTATTAATTACCACGTGGAGGGAAAATGTAGCAGAAAGCAGTGTTGGCATGTGTAGGAAATAAACACAGTGTATTATTTGCTGCAGAGTTGCTATGTAGCTGGAAGTGCAAGGCATGAGCAGGAGTGATAAGCAAGTGTCATTTAGAAATGTTTATGAGAAAAATAGTGAGAAAGTGCAGAAAGAGGACCTAATTTCACCTAATTCATCCTTCCAAAAGCTGGATGTCTCCTCTAAAGCGGATATCTGGGCTTCCGTGGCTTATGGGGAAGGAGATACCTCCAGCAAAAATACATCCCACCTTATGACTGATCACCAGGATAAATCATTCTTTCAAGGTGCCTTTACCTCTCTCCCCAGACTACCAAGTGATAACTATCTCTTAGTTTTAGACAACTACTGTAAGGTGAAACAAATTCCACCCAAAGTCCTCAGAAATGGCTGCCTAAAGTGGACAGGAAAGCTGGCAGACTTAGATAGCTGCAGAAGGTCATTTCTGTCATGGTGGACACACAGCTGATTGCCAGAGTTGGTACAGTATTGCCCATGTCAATGAGGTAAAAAACATCTTGCAGCTGTTTGGAAGTGGTTTGCCATGTCACAGGCTTAATGCACAACAAGCGGTATAATTGGTTTACAAGTGAAGATGAAAACAGAAAATGAGCACAACACCTTTATGTTCTGTTCGTATAGAAGTAAACATCTTCAAGAACTGAAACTGTTGTCTTAAAATATATCACATGTTGATGTACTTATAGTGTAAAATTGCGTTTGCTTGGGCAGTGTTATCTGCAGGTTCTGTGGCTTGGCTCAAAGCCTTTTTGAATCTCGGTGGGGCAGGCTGACAGACCTGTGCTCGCTGGTCTGTGGCATTCAAAGTCACTCCTGCAGAGCACATGCACCGCAGCAGCACACTGGCCGGCAGTTAGAGATCTTCTGTAGCAAAGACGATACTTGATAGGACATAAGGATACGAGCAACATCCCTGAAGTGGAAGGGAATGGAAAGGAAAATACCAGAGTGTAAGTGCACACGACATAGACTGCCTAATTCAGCAAGTGCAATTCATTCACTTGAGCTTCCTCATTCTTCTCTCAGCACACACTCAGCCCTGTTTAACATATGCTTGAACCCTGCTAAATTTAATGTAGCCAACAGGTGCTTACAATTAGGCACATGCTTAGTAACGTGACTGAATTAAGGCCCAAATATTCCTGCTTCAACACATGAACAAGACTGTTTCTATTAAGATGGAGCATTGCACGCTAGGATTTGTAATCACTGCAGACCACACTGCGTGGATGATGAGGCACTATGAAATGCTTCTGTTCAGAAGACTGTTCACATGCATCCACTTAAGTGTGAGCTCAAAACTTTTTTTAATCGGGGTCAAAGCAATGACCGTGTCTTAGACCAAGTTATGAAGCCCAAATCCTGAAGTTCCTGTTGCTGCAAAACTCCCACAGACTTGAAACATGCAAATCGGATGCAGTTCATAGACTCCTGGCAGATTGTCAGGGCAGTGTCCTTAAGTTTCTGATGTTTTGCTAAATTGTAGTAAGTAGTTCTGTAGTTCTGTAGTTTAAAATTCAGGAAAAATAGAGGACACTGCATTTTCACTTACCATGTAACTAAAATAGGGTGGACTTAAGCAGCAATAGGTTAAGCAGTAATGACGCCAGCATTTTCTTTTGCTGAGGCTTTAGCCAAGCTAAGGACGCAATGCTAATTTAGAGTTGTTTCTCTTTTTCCTTAAATAATATTTTTATTGAGCAAGAAGCGGATGCCAGAATGGCCTTTTGATCAGCTAAAAACAACAGTGTCTTTAAGGGAATCTTTCCTGTTTATTGTATGCTGCTGCATTTGAAAAATGCTAGCCTACAGTAGAGCTAGACTCTTTAACATACAAGAAGCAGGGCAAAACAGGATGAGGCCAAAATGGGAACTGTATATCACAGGAACTCGGAAAGGCAGGAAGTAACAAAAGAAGTAGAAATTCTTGATTAAAAGTATAATTGTACCCGCTTGTGCAAGAGGATAATGACTTTCAAATGTCAGCCTTTGTGCCTGTTCATAATGATAAAGCTATTAAACCGTATGCACTGTTCTTAATTCCATTTCTCATGGCAAGTCAGTTAGAATCCACAACTATGCTGTCCACTAAAATCTAAAGTATTTCTTCAGCAGTGTATTCAAACAGTAGATTAAAAGGAGTGCTAACTAGAGCAGTGCCAGCCAGGGCTGCTGCATAGTAGTTTAAAATGTGTCAGAGATTCTGTTATAAGCCATATATATACTTTCAAGGATTTAAATACCAGCCATAAAAATTCACTCCTGGGATAAAAGTCAGCCAAGGAGTGAATATTCAAACCTAATTTGTTAAAATAAAAAGACATAATTTTTGTAGTTTAGAAGTTTTATGTGTAAAAAGGAATAAGGTCTTAAAACATTTTTTGCAGATCTGTAACTGAAAAGTAAATCTATTTCAAAAATTAACTCAATAAGAAATTAACTCTTAAAGCAGTCAATGGCTTTGTTGTTTCAGGAAATTAGTTATAGCAGAGATAGTCACAAACAAGTTCCCAAGTTTTAAAACCACAGCTGAGCTTGGTCCAGCTCTGCGTTGCTAGTGGAAAAAACCCATTTGCTTCAGTGGTAATTAGATCAAATGCTAACTTCCTCATCAGGAAGTTAGATTCTGGAAGAAAAAGTAAGAGCTCAGTTTTGCAATCACAATGCTTGGTAAAATGTTCACCTATAAAGTCAGTAAAGTTGCCTCCAAAGACAGGAAGACAAACATTGTGCTGGTGTCAGCGTGGGTGCTTTAGCCTTCCCAGCATTTCGGTCAGAGTGTCAGTGCTTCTGATCCCAGGCGGTGTGATGGTGTTGCTTCCAGACTGAAGCTGGTAAAACATGTTTTATAATTATAGGCGCATGCCAACAGAAAAGCCATAGAATAAATTGTCATTACCAGATGGTTCAATGTTTCGGGGGGAAGATGTTAGCAGAGAATTCTTCCACAAGTCCTACCCAGCAGGTGATATTTATGGACTGTTTACAAGATTTTCACATATGGCATTCTAAAGAGGTTTGTAACTTTTATACTCTGTTTATTTATTTTACAAAAATCCCACTCCAAAGGTCAGCTATGTTCTGTCTGTCTCAGCAACTCCAGGCCTAGGGAAAAATACTGAATGTAATCTCAGCATGGAGTAGTTAAACAAATGTGCTTTTAAACATGGTAGAGATGGTTTTGTGTCTTGTTCTCATATATCTTAGACCCTGTGTCTCTTGGCTTTAGGCATCGTTTAAATGAGAGCACTGTTTAGCACCTCTTTCACATTCAAATGATATATTTGTGTTCTTTTGTGTGGAAATGTCTGTATATTTTCAACACTGCTCAATTCATGTGAAAGCAGACAGGAACAAACCAAGGAGACAAAAGATTATGTCAAAATGGGTGAATAATACTGAAGTGATCATGATGCATCTATTCTTCTTTTCAAAATCTTCAGAAGAAACCCTCCTTTCCTTTTCCAGCTTCCAAGCAGCGCAAGGAAGCTCATTTCAAAGCCTTCCAGCATGCACTCTGCTTTTGGTGTTGGGTTTCCATCTCTGAGCCTCCTCCTCTGCTCCATCTGATTCAGGCATGGAGGCCAAACCCCGTACTGACTTCCCTCCTCACCTGACAGCAAAACAGAATACCTTCTCTTTTTCTTACCACATCTTATCCGTATACCTGAATAGACCCCATGCTAAGTAATGAATTGCAGGTGAAATTCAAGTAATGCAGATGCTGCTACTCTTGTCTGGTCAATTCATTTTGCGGGTGCAAAACGTGCTTGCATGCAGGGAAGCCGCAGATCAGCTTTTTGATTTGTATCCTAAACGTCACTGTAGCTGGGAGGTATTAGTACCTCAAAGTTATATTTACTGTAAAAGACTGGTGATAAAATTTCAACAATTGATTGAATAGTTGAATCTCTGATTCACAAAAGCAATATGATTACAGGGCAACTATTATTTATACAATGTCTGATTTGTGATGTATGTGTATAATCAATTGCAAATTATGTGCTTTTCAAACATCTGCTGTAGTTTACTGTGAGTCTATTAGAGGATATCTAATATCCAGTAAGAAATGATGTGTAAGAAATCCATCACCTCTTTTCTGGCAGGAGGGCCTTGTAATTCAAACAGAGGCTGTCTATCTTCTTTGTTATATCGACCCTCTGGATTTGAGGATATCATGAAAATACCTTCATGATATTTTCATGTCTGCCATAATAAGCCTCTTTTCTGACCGAGAGGACAAAGCAGCTATACAGTATGCAAAAATGGGCACAGCTGTAAAACAGGCATTAGTTCAAAGTCATGAAATAGTGCTGTTAGAAAAATAACGAAATCCGTGGTTTCAAGTCAAAATCACCAAATTGTTATTTTCATCAGCTGGTAATATCACAAGCACTATTCCTTTTAGGAGTACTACCCGAGAGTATAGATTCCCTTTGCTCTTAGGAGTCCAATGTACAAACTTTGGAAGCAGGATGTGCGGTTGCTCCTAGGATGCATAGGGAGGTTTGCGATTTCTGGTCTTATGCAAGTTTTCTCAAACCACCACAATTTACAAATTCCACATTCTTCACTGGAGGAAGAACACTTGAAACCACATCTCAGCTGCAAGGTATAAAAGCAGCTATTAAATATACCTACTGCTACATGTTTATAGGTGTACTAAGGAGGACTTGCCTTGGGCTAGGCCTCAGCGGGTTAAATTGCATCCACTCAAATTAATAGACCCGTGTCAGTTTTCAGCTTTGGCGGAGCTGGAGCGGCGGGACAGGGCACCATGCAGGTCCTGCAAGCAGGACCAGAAAAGCTCTGTGAGAAGGACTTGAACATATTTTCAAATTGCAGATTTCAAATTGCTCTTTAAGAGCTGAGTTCTTCAACTGGTAACACCTTTTCTCCTCCTGAGAATATTTGGCTGCACGAGCAGAACCTGCCGTGCCCTCTGTTGCCAAAGTCTGCAGTTTCACAAAAGGCCAGAGAGGAGAGTGCGACTGCAGAGTGCGGGTTTTTTGGGTTCCCTGGTAAGGTGTCTGCCACGGTCCCGTTCACAGGACGGCTGCGGCACGGCTCCCTTGCAGCCCCTAGTCTCAGCTGCATGGCAGACTGTAATGGGCACTTTTTTCCCTTTTCTTTTCTTCTCAGCCTGGAAAAAGTTCTATTATCTCTGTGAGAATTTAACTTATGCAGAGACCGTGGGATCAGGACCATGGCTTACTCTGTTACACCTAATTAACCCTGGGAATTCATTTCCACAACACAGAACAAGGCCAAGAACATAGGTAGCTTTACGAAAGAAAATGAAGGATTTGCAATGAAGATGTGGAATATCCACAATTACATTTCATATGATACAAAATAATTAAGGGATATAAGCCATAATGGTTCATGGCACAATCCAAGTTCTAACAGATGGGTATACGATGAAATTTCCCCATGGGAAAGTCATTTTGTAATTGTAGAGGTGGGTGTATTCCATCTACTTCTGTATGTATTTATTTTAGCTGTGTGTTTATATTTGTATAAACATTAAGGAAAAGCATCAATCTATAACCTCTGGGTATTTCTACCATTTCTTTAAAATACAGAAGTAATTGCTGCATACTTCTTAAAGAATAAAAGGGAAAAAAAAAATTAAAACCCTCGTTTTTCCCCACCCACACATTTCTCTTCACTTCATATATCCCAACTCTCAGATTGCCCCTCCCTTTGCAAAAGCCTGGGAAAAGATTCACAAGCACATGTGAAAAATGATAGTTTCACATGGCTGTAGTAGGTTCACATCCTTATTATGTAAATGAGTGGTTTTGGTTTGGGCGTCTCTTTTGTGGTTTTTGTGCAGATGGTTAAATACTTAAACACAGTGGGCCAAATTGTTCCTACTGGAATTTCACTGGCTTCGGCTAAACTACACCAGGAATTGAAATAGGCCGTGGAACCAAGATCTACTTTTGCATATAATGAAATAGCCAAATGGGTAATGGGATTGCTGCACAGTAGCAGAATGGAAGAAGCAGCCGTGAATAGATTTCCCTTTGTCTGTTCAGTAATTAATGAAGTACCTGGTGAACGACAGATCTGAGAAACCTCGCTTTGCTCCTGTGATCTGCACTTCCTCCAGACAGGTAAGCGCAGAGCCGTGTGTGCTAGAGGCTGATTAATTAGCCCAAGCCAGTTGTAAAACCTTTAGGAAACAAGTGGTGTCTGTTTTCTTTTGCACAGGATGCCAAGAGATGTATTTAAAGTGTGAGAGTCAAAGGTCAGTTTGACATCACGTACTCTAAGAAAGAGCCCTCGCTTGGATCCTTGTTTCATGTTAGAAATCCTGTCTGTGAGCCGTGAACCTATTGTGCTTGATAAGAGAAGGAGTGGGATTAATCTGCAGCAAGGAAAATTTAGGTTAAATATTATGAAAAATGTTGTAACTGTGAGATCACTTAAGCAAAGTAGCAGGCTGTCAAGGGAGACAGTCAAGGCTAGAAGTGACACTTTTCTATCAGAGCTGGTTTGGAGAATAATTAATAAGCATTTCCCTTCGACGGGGGGGCGGGGCGCCAGGTTCCGCTAGAGGTCTCTGCCAAACCGAGTGAGCCCACGAATCTCCGACACGCTCTGAGCTAATGCCTGTGTGCAGCTAAAATGGAGCTCTCTGAAAGGACTTTTCCAGCCTCTTCTCAGCTTGTGTTACATATTCTAAATGTAAATTAAATGCAAATACTTCAAGCCGTTCGCCACAAAGCAGTTTACAATCTCCTACACTAAATCTGACCTGCTGGAAATTTAAGGGGCCGTAGTAATGGTTCATAGAATTCCTTCAAAACTAATTGGGTTGCAACAGTGAAAAAGTCTGCTCCAATGTCTACGATTGCTTATGCCTATGTTTATTTTCACAAATTTCTTGCTGTAGTTTAATATTTCTAAGTTTTTAACCGATCTCTTCCTCTATCAATGAACGTGTTAACATTGCATTCAGTGAGAAAATGCATAAGCTAGATGTGCGGCTGAAGTTCTAAATATTCTGCTAAGGTTTTTATCTTCAGATTATTCAGGCTTATCCGCTTGCACTGAACCAGCGATAATAACGTATCTTTCTTTCTGTCTTTGCTCTGGAAAGATAAAATTTGTCATTTCCTAGCATTATATCCAAGTGCAGCAAATTGCAAAACAAATGCCTTACCTCTACATTATTTTGGGGGTGCAGCGGGTGTTAAATTCATTTTCAGAATCAGATTACAGGAGATTAAATCTCAGTCCCTAATTTGTGCCAACAAAATTGGTAAATCATCTTAAAAAGGGCCAAATGATTATTGCCTTGATAATAACAGAAAATCTTAACTTGGCAGTTTTATAGATTGGCCCATGTCTGAAAAGCTTTAGTAAAGGTTGTTCTCCACCATCTCCAGTGGAGTGGTGCTTCATAAAAGCAAACATTCATTTTGCCCACTAATAGGCATTTTGGCAAAGTAAAGGGGGGCATAGGCAACACGAAATTTAATCCGTAGATTTTCCATCTACTGCACCCTACAGAGCCACAACCCAGGGGACCAGAAGAAAGAGATCAAAAGGCTTTAAAAATGTCAGGCAACAGGATCTTATTTAAATTATTAGGTGAGATGCCCTCTTGTTTTTAACAATAGCAAAACATATCACACAGCCTGTTTTCTCCTCTCTCTTTTATGCTGTTTTTGACAGGCTGGTGCAAATTGCATATAGAAATTGTATTTCAGCTTTCCAGCATCACTTTGGACAACATTTGAAAACATGTTTTTGTAAAACAATGTAATATTCAAAGGTATTTGAATCATGTAGAAGCTGGAGGATTTGTAACAGGTTCTTAACCAGAATTGACTGAAATAAAACTAATTTGATGAAAAACCAGAAACCTGCCTTAGGTGAGGCTGATAAGCACTTAGGGAATATAAGAAGGCTTATCTGTAATTCTGTTAAGTGATTCAACTTTAAGAATTGCACATTTCTAATTCACATACATATGCTAAAAGGTTTTTTTTTTTGCATTTCCAACAATTGAAATCATTAAAACTATATAAGAAGAGATTTTTTCTTGTTATTTATGTTGGCTTTCTTGCAGAAAGATAGATACTGTCCCAGCCTTATGTCATACTACAGAACAGTAAAACCCTTCTCCCAAGCTCTATTTGCAACCTCTATGCTGCTAAATCCTTGTGCACATGAGTAGTCTCACTGACATCAACAAAAGCAGGGCTGTACAGTCTAATGCTTAAAATATGTCATGCACATATCAATTCTTGATGCCGTTGTTTTTATCTCAGATTTTTTAAGGTGAAGCATATGGCCTGAATACAAGACTGGCTGAATATTAAACTGCTCTAGATTCTAGTAATTCATGTTTCTAAATCATATGAGTAGTGGATAGTAGTAATTTAATAAAGCACCAATTAGCCAAGACTGATGTGCTTAAAATGAAAGAAATACAAATAAAAGGTCATCAATATACACATGATTAATGATCACACTTAAAAGCAGTTTTCACCATGCCTCCTAATCATGGATTTGCATGTCTGTGTGTCTGTGTGTATAAAGGGTGGGCTGAAATGAGGGAAAAGACGATCTCTGCACCATTCTCTCTTCCTTACTTATGTTAATGCCTTTGGGATTCTTTTACAGGATAACACAGATATTGCAGATTAAGGAAAACAGGACGGGCTATTTTTAGGATTCATAGAATCATAGAATGAATCATAGAATCATAGAATGGTTTGGGTTGGAAGGGACCTTAAAGATCATCTAGCTCCAACCCCGCTGCCATGGGCAGGGACATAGCCCGGGGTGCTCAAAGCCCCATCCAGGCTGGCCTTGAACACTCCCAGGGAGGCGGCATCCACAACTTCTCTGGACAACCTGTTCCAGTGTCTCACCACCCTCACAGTAAAGAATTTCTTCCTAAAATCTAATCTAAATCTACCCCCTTTCTGCTTAAAGCCGTTACCCCTTGTCCTATCACTACATGCGTTTGTAAAAAGTCCCTCTCCAGCTTTCTTGTAGGCTCCCTTCAGGCACTGGAAGGCTGCTATAAGGTCTCGTGGAGCCTTCTCCTCTCCAGGCTGAACAACCCCCAACTCTCTCAGCCTGTCTTCATAGGAGAGGTGCTCCAGCCCTCTGATCATCTTTGTGGCCCTCCTCTGGACTCGTTCCAACAGATCCGTGTCCTTCTTATGTTGGGGGCCCCAGAGCGGGGACCAGTACCCCAGTACTCCAGGTGGGGTCTCACGAGAGCAGAGGGGGACAATCACCGCCCTCGACTTGCTGGCCACGCTTCTTTTGATGCAGCCTAGGATATGGTTGGCTTTCTGGGCTGCAAGCGCACATTGCCGGGTCGTGTTGAGCTTCTCATCCACCAACACCCCCAAGTCCTTCTCCTCAGGGCTGCTCTCAATCCATTCTCTCCCCAGCCTGTATTTGTGCTTGGGATTGCCCTGACCCATGTGCAGGACCTTCAATTCATATTATCTTATAGCAACTCCCTGATTTTCTTCTCACGAAGTGTGAGAGGTGGCTTAAGGTAGATGGGCAGGGGACTGCAAAGTTGAAGTGAGTGGGACTTGCATCCTTAAGGATTAAAAGCGTCAGGAGACAAAATGCATTTTGGAGAGGAGCAAGCTTAAGTTCTGGGTGTAAAGGGCACTGGTCATGCTGGATGAAAGGCAGTTCACATTCAGAATGACTTGCCATAGTGAAATGTTTGCTAATATGCTCGCTTCTTCTCGTGTTGCCCCAGGTATTTAAGACAGTTCCTACCCAGCAAACAGAGGGAGAGTCATTTATAACGTGACAGACTCATGCTAAGGCTGGCAGGGAATATCGTTAACCTCACAAGTCTTGATGCGACTGAAGAGGCTTGAGATCTGTATGGGAGACAAGTCTGAAAATTAACAGCCTCATTAATCAAATCACAATGTTTTGACAACTTCATGGCGTGTATGTAATCTATCCTGTATACAATTTGGCTAAGGCTTTTATGCAATGAGACGTTTTTTGCACTAACTTTATGTGAAAAGACTCCACCCCACAGTACAATTACCGGATTGTATGCTGATTATCAAAGGGTGAAAAAGCATAATCAGCTGAGATTCAAATAGAAAATACTGCCAGGATTATGAAGGAGGTAGCACATCTCCTTGGTTCCTATTCTGTTTTACTGACTGAAATATAATCACCATCATCACTTATTTAGAAAGTCTGGGCAAGAGGTGGCCAACCTCTCACAACTGAGCTCAGGTACAGAAAATACTCCTCTTCAAAGAAGAAATCCTTTGAATCCATTTGCCCAATGTGTTTAGTCAAGAGTGAAACAAGTGTGGATAACCTGCTGGGGCACCCTACCACAACACACCAGAGCGTCTCCCTCAGATAACCAGTTCTCCAGAGCAGCAGGATGCTCAGCACAGGGTAATTTGGACTAATTCTGGGTCCCTCAGATGTCAGACAATCATCTTCTGGTTAAAACACATTCTCCCCCAAATCCTTTGTTCTTCAGGCTCCTTGTAAGTACCCGTCTTAAGGAGCTTAAGGATACACAGTAGCCTCTTGCCACACCTAGGGATTTATGCAGAAGGCTTATTAATACTCTTGAGTATTAATTGTGTAAATCCCCACACATCTAGACAAGATAACGTCCATGAGTATTTCTGGGTTATAAAGAAATGTTATTGCTTGTTATAATGTGCTTAGTAGAGCTAGGTTTGATGTAGTGGCAAGAGTAGCAAAATGCTGTGTTTCACTATGAACATTTTGAAATGGAGGCTCACAGCATTTTAAGTCTCTCTGTCCTTCTTGTTCATTGTCCATCTGCACAGGTAAAAATTTTAAATCAAAGCTAAAAAGGGTTAGGAGCAAGAATGCAGAGCTGTCAACTAAATATACCTATTTGCGAAGGACGTATTACATGGTGACAGTAATGACAGTGTCATTAGTATTGTAGCCATCTCAGTTCATCCAGTACCTTCAAACTCTTTCAGGGAACTATCAATATCTGATTTTCCAGACTGGGAAACTGGGGCACAGGGAAGTTATCTGACACTTGGCTTCACTGAATAGCAATGGCACAGGAACAGAGCCTGTGCTTTCAGCTTTCCAGTCCAGTCTCTGCCCACTTTCTCCCATCATCTCCCATCTCCCTAAATGACCTAAACCCCATCATACTGAGGGCCATCTAGGCTCACATTTGCTTGCATATGAAGCATGAAATCTCAACTCTGTCTTTAATCTCCTGACTTTATGGCCCTGTTAGCTACTCTGTGAGCAGTACGGAGCTGTGACGACACAGAAAGTTCACAGGTGACTAAACAGGCAACTCCTGGGCAGCCCAATTCCCTTCCAAAGCTCCTGCCTTCCCAGCCAGTGGCTCTCACGAAAGCAGAATGAGTCCCAGCTTCCAACCTGCCGCATGTTGGACATCTGCATCTGCGCTGCAGTCAAAGACGTGACTGCGGCATCCATAACGGTGCCAAACCCTTACCCATTTAGTGGCAAAGGCATGGTGGCATAGGTTTTATTGTCCCCAGTGGGAACATTCAGCACTGAACAGAGTCCTTGACATTATTAGTACCTCAGCCAGTTAAATAAAAATAGTTCAGACATGTGTCCCTGTGTTGTAATCACATCTCCAAATGGAAGAATAGCAATTTTTGGTAGAGTTTATCACTGCTCTGAGCAGCACCATTAATGAGCAATACTGTGATTTTCCTAGAGCATAATGGTGCATAGAAACCTTACTCAGGTTCTTTCCAGCTGATATATCCTTTTGTTGATGGTGTGAGAGGCTCTTCCATGATCCTTATCCCTATGGGAAAAAAGAGACAATCCTTCGTAAGTTCCTCTCTTATCCCTCTGCTAGTTCTGATTTTTGCGAATTCCCATGTGGAATTTTCACGGGGGAAGGGACAAAGGTTTGAAATATTTCTCAAAGTTGTCTGGCTGGTGTGGCTCCTACACTAGACATGTGGCAATCATGCAAGGGCAGAGGACACTTCATGGTATCTGTTTGAGGAGAAATGTGCAGTAATTGAGGAAAAGCTGAAATACGGGCTGTTATATGCCAAGTACGTGAAAATTCAATTCACTGGAGCTGTTTCAGGAATCTGTTCATCTCAACATGCGTTGGTACTGTGAGTCAGGCAGGATTTTGCCTCAGCAATAGTCTGTTAGTCTCTTAACATCCCTTTGTTCAGAGAGAGAGAAAGGACTGGCTTTACAGTGCCCGCGAGACCAAATTCAGGTTAAAGCTAATGAGGAATGTGTACATTTAATTTGTTAAAGGGGTTTTCTGCATGTTTCAGGAAAGAGGGGGGATTATTACCATTTCACCCCTGTAATAAAAAACAGGATCCTGTATCTTGGAAATGTTTACAATGTAACAAAATGAGGTTATGTTACGTTGTAAAATTTTAAAGGGGACTACACGCTGACACCTAGGCTCAATGGCATGAAACACGTGAGCTGTTCAGACAGGAAGGGTTTGTATTTAAAAATTATGAAAATAATGTTTCAGTTTGAGAAAAACAAGTGCTTTTGACAAAATGTTTGAGATTCCCCCAGCTACAGATCCTCTCCCTGCCAGGTGCCAACTGTTTTATTGAGAGCAGGGGATGAACACAGTGCATGTTTCATCTGGCTCAAAGCTGGGTGTGATGTTGGCTATTTGAGTATCTTAGCACTGAGAGAGCAAAACTGCAGGTTTCCCTTTCATTAACGTGCTACAAGGTGACCGTGTTTGCCTGTACTGCTGGCGGAGGGAGGATGGCTCCAGAAGTGCACCTTGCGACCTGCTGTGCACCCCGGGAGCTGCAGCACCTCAGGCACAGCACGGGGAGGGCTTGCAACGGGAGGATGGAGACTACGCTGCCAAAAGGAGTCCCTGATTCCTTCTGTGCAAGCCAGACATCTCTGTGAGCCAACTCAGGGGGCTCAAAGTGAGGAAAGGGATGGGGCATTATCTCATTTCCTTCCCAGACTTCCTACTACTGTTTTGGGCAATTTATACCTTTAAGAATGCATAAGGCAAACAAAGCTTGTTCTCCCTAGTGTGCGAAAGCCTGTCTTTTGCATTATTAAACCGCAAAGGAAAACGTGGTGTTATCTCGCTCAGATTCTCTGCACGTACAAGAGAATCCGGCCCAAATATATTTCACGGCTTGTCTGTCTGGGTTAGTGTGCTGCTTGCCGTGAGTGAAGGAGAGGAAAGAATCAATGCTTAATACCACAGTCTTTCACATATTGTTCTTGTATGCTTACCACTACTAAGTAGACAAAAAAAAGTAAAAGCATTAATAGATACCTGACTAGAAGTGTAAATGAAACAAAAGCCATCAAATCAGGATTTTATCCATTTAATTGCAGAGTAGGAGTTTTCATCAGCTGTGTAATGGTTTATTGCCTTTCCAGGCTTATTTATTGTAATTGATTAGTGAAGACTTACAGCACCACTCTCTTACGGGTAACAAAAGGAAAGAAGTTGCAACACCATTTGTAATTCAGAGTTACTGTAGGTCCCCTTGATATTTCAGGTAATACATTATTATAGCTCCATGTCACTGTCCATTTCCCTGAGTAGAAAGCAAGGACAGAAGCCTGACCCATGAAATGCAGAAGACAAATCAACATCATTATCCCATGCTTTCTCGGACCCAGTAACAGCCCTTTCCTGAAGACTGTGTGTTTTTCTGGATCACGGCTGTCGAAGCAGCCAGGACAAGGATGGGAGAGAGTGTTCTAGGAGAACATTACTGCTGACCTCAAAAGCAACAATCTCTGTGTGAGGGTGTTAGTCCTGACTTACGTTTTGCACTGCCCTGATTCCAAAGGCAAGGGTCATCTCACAGCCATGCAGCTCCAAACAAGATTTAGTCTTCGCTGAGTATAGGTCCAAATGCTCAGCAGATTTAAAAGAGTATATCTCAAGAAGTTGCACTGATGAGGGAGGAAAAGGAAGTGCAAAGAAGACAAACTCGGTCCCATCTAATGAATACTTCCTTGACATTTGTGCAGCTCCCGCTGGGGATTAGAGCTGGTGCTCATGTATGCAGTATGGTCCCAATTACTGAAGCCGATGAGCTGTGCATGTGTCTGAGTTGTGTGTATGTTCATTACCCTGCTTGCTTTCACAAGTAAGTATTTAGTACCAGAAGAAAACTATGCAAAATTCTTCAGCAGACACTTTTGAATTCTGGCGGGTTTTCAATTTAGTTTTCCATTTTAAAATAGTGTAGGCCGATGCACCTCTGATGCAACCCCACTAAACTCTGTAAATTTGTACCAGGGATGATGCTGATCTGCTGTGCACATTTTCCTTCCTGTAAGTCGTTATCACATGCCTCTCTTTCCAAGAAAGACATTTTTATGAGAGGTGGATCACTGGGGTGGGTTTTTTTTGCATGGCTGGTTTGCCCCATGCTCCAGCTATAACAATGCAGTTTCACTAGGCACTGGGTCATATGGCTGACCTCAGCTAACAAGCTGTTCCTGTTTTTAGGCTACTGGGAATGTTTATTGGCCACTGTTTTCCTCCATTCTAAACACATAGTTATTTCTCAAGACCCATATAAATCATAAGGTCACAAAACTCATAAAAACTGTGACATTCTCTGTGATACAGGATACAAATGAACTAACTTCAGGCTTAGCAGCTTTAAACATCTATGGTATATTTTATCATAATATAAATACATTCATTGAAGTTATATATACTTTTTAGTTCAATGATAGACACAATAAAATGGTAATAAAATTGCTCAATGGGACAAACTTTTATATACTGATGTTTCAAATTGGTACAGTTTAACTGTGAGCGCTATTACAAAAACAATGTACTGTAACTCTGTACTGAGATTAAAAGAAATAGCGATCTGTTTGCAATACATTTTAAGTATTCACGTCCTTTATAAGAAAATGATGCTGAGGATGCTATTGAATTTCCTAATGTAGTTTTCAAGAGCAGAAACTCATGGGGAGGTCTGTACTAACAGGATTGACACACTAGTGTGTGCAAAACCCAACTACACCTATAAGGAAACACATTAAGTTATCAATAGGAGTTTTATTCATAATGTCTGTACTGAAATTGCACAACAAATTAATAGAAAAGGATTGGTAGCAATTACTACAGTTAAATTTGCGTAGAGATTTCCGCTATGCTTCCCTGTTTTCATTTGCTTTAGTTGTTTTGAAATGCATATCTTCCAGGCTGAAAGTTTCCCAGGCTGCTCCTCTGCTTGAGAATGAACTTTGGAAAGAGAGAGCTAAAATGATTCAGGTCTTTTTTTGTACAAATGATATAAGAATATACACACAGAGACATGCACACATACATGCATACACATGTCCCCATTGCAAAACAGAAGAAGAAGAACCGTGGGACTTTTTCAGGCAGCTCTTCAACCACACTTACTAAGATCAGAAGGCTGAAATTTGAAAGCACCATCCATGAGTAAATGTTCCTTGCACTGCTCTTGTGAAATACTGTTTAGATTTCACAAAGCCAGGGCTTCTTTAAAGTTACCGGCTATGCGTATTACTCATGCTGCTTAAGAGTTGTTTGTTAAAGTGGCAATGTACACAACCAAATGATTTTGTGCTGAGATAACGGCCCACCAGGAAACATGCAGACATTGTAAGTGGGTTGATCTCTGAACTACAAATGCTTCTTATTCAGCTTTGTGTGCCTCTTGTGCCAGAGAGCGCTTCTAGACGCTATGGCCAGGCACTTTGTCTTTCCAAGTTTGTATTATATGAAAGAAGTGAGGAGAGATGGTTTTCATCTTTAAGTGTTACAACAGAGTGCCAAAGGTCTTCTCAGCATTATGAGGATATTTAGCTAATAGCGCCACACATTTCACACACTTTCAGACTCCTTTTTCAATCCAAAAAAGCCTTAAAAGTTTTGATCTCCTTTATGTAACTCAAAGTCTTTTTTCTTTGGTGGTAACTTAAGAGAGTCTGCCCCCTTCCCCCCCTAAATACCACAGGAAAAGCTCTAATACATGTGTACATGATTAAACACTGACAAGTCAGAAGTTTCAGCAATGAAGCTGTGTTTTTTCCAATAACTCCACTTGTTTGTACGTATGCCTAGTTGTATGTCTATACATGGGTTTTAGATACAGTCTCAACAAAAATCAATCCACTCATTTACATGTGTCACACTTTCAGGCAAGGAAGACCCATAGCAATCATTTATATCAATACAGACTAGGTATGTGAAGACACTAATCCCACAGTGGATTTTTCACTTGGCCAACAATCTGCCCAAAGGGAACGTGGTGCAGAAATCAGCACAAGGGGAACAACATTGAGAAATATTGAGTTCCAGATGCCTCACACTGCATCCTTAATACTCCTTAACATAGTTCCTAACTGGAAATAAATTAAAATACCCATCATTTTACTGCATTTACAGAGCTTCAGGACACGGTTGCCATGGAAGAAAATTGCCGTAACTTGTGTTCTAAAGCTGATATGTATGTCTGCAATTTCCTTTCTCCTTTAGCCTCTTTCAGTTTCATTAATTATGGGTGTTGCTCAGAGAGGTTGTAGACAACCCACAAGGGACAAATATTTGAGTTTCAAAAGCGTGGAACTTATTTTATGTTCTGAGCTTTCACAGTTTCTGTGAAAAGCTAACATCTACCTAATACTTTTAAAAGTCAAGTTCCTAAGGTTATGATTAATATACCACATAGATCCCAACAGGATAATTACAAATTAATCCGCAGTTCAAAACTCCCAAATGGAGTACTATAAGGTTGCCATCACTTTAAAGCATTCCTTTTCTACTTTCATGGAAAGAAAAAGAAATCACAAACGATTCTGATCTTCATTTGATACAACCCTTTCTCTGTTCTTTAGGCATTTGAGGAAGCAAACCTGAAGCTTCTATAACTTAGCAATTAAGCAGGCTTTTTAGTGAATTCAGCAGTACATGATAACAGCACTAATCCAACCACAAATCATTAAACTGGTTAGGCACATGAAAACAATGTTTAATGGATATAGAGGCGTACAGATAGTGTTTGACTCCTTGCAGCAGTGTGAGTGTGTATATATGCATGAGTCTCTGTATGCAAATAATTTAGTCTAGTTCTTCTACAGAAATCACACAAACGTATTTGTGAGACTGTGTGAGACTTTGCAGCTCCTTCTTCCAGTCGTTCTATGGCTTAAGAAAACTTCCAAGTTTAGAGCCTCTGTTAAGAAGCTTTATTTGAAACCCACAGAAGCCGTTAGGAGTCTTTCCATTATTTCAGGAGGAGCTAGACTGGGCTTTTATATTTAAAACACGGTATCTGGCTATCTAGGCTTTGTTCCTTGCTGTTTGCAAAATTTTTGGGAGACTGTTGGCACTCAGTCTCTCTCTTCTGTCTCTACATATGTAAAATGAGAATGACAACTTTACCTCAGAGGAATGTTGCAAAGCTTCACTTATAAACAGATTGGCATACTTGGATGAAGTTGCTCAACTAACAAGAAGTTTTCTGATTGATGAGCGTCTCTTGGGAGGTCATAAAAACAAAAACAAAACTGTATAATTGAGTTTTTGGAAATAATTTTTTTTGGCTTACAAGAGCCTACTCTTATGCAAGATGACTGCTTGTGCCATCTTTTTTCTCTCTCTTATCACCAAGAATATCTTTCCAAATCTAACCATGTCAAACTAGTGGCTAAATACCAAACTAAGCCAGGGCATAACCCTCACACCTGAAATGTCCATATGAAAGGATATAAGCTTGAGGTACAGTGAGTAATAAGAAAATTACTTTTTCAAAAAAAATTTTTTTTCCAGTTTGTTAAGCCCTTAGCTGGCTCAATGTAGATAAGTTACTATGAAACAACCAGTAAAAATTAGACTGCATTTTATTTTGTGAAGAACACTGGAAAGTTGGCAAGAGGTAAGATTTTGCAGTGAAATAGGGAGGTGAACAAGTTGTAAATGACTCTAATATCTTCCAGATGGCATATTTTACTTGGGAACTGAGTTTAGAGTAATTAGAGGCATGTGAATTTCCTATAAATACTAAACTTCACCAGTTTGACACCAGAAAGCTCCTTCGTCTCTGAAGTCTTTAAACTGCTAAGTGTTTCTTTTCCCCCCACTTAAAGTGGAAGTCATGGATTTGTAAATTTGTCTTATTTGACAGACAGAAACCTTTTTCCATGAAAAGATAGCATTTTTCTATGCCAGGAAGTTATGAACTGAAGTTCCTCACTGAAGAGGTTTAAAATTGAATGTTTCTTCCCAGAAGAGGTTTTCATTTTTATACACTGGGATCATTATATTATAATTTATTACAGTATATGGCAAGCAGTGAAATCAGTGGAGTTTGCCCTAACTTCAAGATCAAACCTTTTCATTGGTAAAATGCTTTTTGCAGACAGATATGCTGAAGACCTTAGCAGATGAATTTTGCTTTTACTTCCCCTAGGACATTGCAACACTAAAATTGCAAAACCTGGTCCACAACCTCTGATTCTTCTTCGTTTTCTGCATGACATTGTTACATTCATTCCCGGAGTGAATCCTGGTGTTCACATTTCTGTTGAAGAATTTTCCAGGTTTTATTTGGTGTAAATAGAATAGAACTAAGTAAATACAAGATAAAATATTCTGTCACCACTTGCACCCTCTTTAGCCATGTATCAGTGTAAACTGGCTTAGATCCACTGACATAAGGGGGCTAATCTCATTTGCAGCAGTTAAAGATCTGTCTACTGTTCTCAGTGGAGCTGTATAGATAAAAGTGCAGATATAATCTTGCTTATTTAGTTCAGATCTTCAGTTCTGCCAGTCCCAGGTATTCAAAAGGCATGAGCCAAATAACCAGAAGCATGTGATAAGATGAAGGATAATCAGATTTTAAAATAGTAGTGATTATTTTTATTACTTCTGGGTTTTGAACTTTTATTAGTTAAGGAATGTTGTATTTCAGATTCCTCTGTTCAGCAGAGAATTAAAAGCTTAATTTTAAAATGAAAGGGCAAATCCCAAAGCATTAGATGATTCCAGAAACCAGTGTAATAACAAAACTGTTGCTAACATTAGTCACAATCAAACTGTTACAGTGGGTAACTGTAGATCTTCGTCGATGTCTTTGTTACATCTTTTCTCTTTTTCACTATAACATTGTCTTGTACTAAAATAGACCCTCACTAGTTCATTCTTAATGGAGACCCACTGTCAGTTAATGGCATTAGTAAATTACTGAACAGTAGCCAAATCCCAATGGCCTTATTCCCAGAAATCTCTTAGGTTGACAGGACCTTTGTATGAGTAACTTCAGTGAATTTTGGCCCTGGGTGAAGACCATAAAAACACCAACTCACAAAAGACCAATGGAAACAAAGGCCCCCCAAACTGACAGGGATTTCAGTAAATTACAAATCGTTAATCGATTGCAAATTGCGTATTTAAATATCCAGCACTTTAGAGAACTGTGGGATTCTGATGATATGTTGTCTCCCTTAGGGGGCTTCATCCGCACCATGAATCCAGCACAAGGAAAACAGTTTAAAAGCCTCCTGCCATGGGCACTCGCTCCCGCCTCCCCCTTTCTCACTGAATTTGCACTGTCTGGCTGGTGCTAATTCTCTCTCAACTCGGAGAAATGATCTGTGGGGCTTTTTAATAGATTTAAGAAAGAGCGAGACACAGAGAGAGAGAAAGAATGAGAGAACAAGAGAAAGAAAGAAAGAAAAGAAAGAAAGAAAGAAAGACAATTAAGAAAAAGGTCATTTCACTCATCCTGTCAAAGACACGTCCACACCAACAGTTGACTTGGCAGGATGGAGAAAGACTTCTCCATTGAGAAGACTGCGGTGTGTGATGGGAGCGAGCAGCCAGGCAGGAGTGCACCACACAGGACCCCTGGCACCAAGCACACTGGAAAGGGACTAAAAAAGCAAAAAAACCCCGCAGTTCCCGGCAGTTCCTGTGCCTCCCGGTGCTCAGGAGTGCCCGTGCCCTGCTTAGGCCTGGTGGCTGGCTGCAGACACGGCAGTCACCCAGGATCCTCCGAGGGCCACGTGCTGCTTTCACCTCCATCAAGGTGTGTTTTGAGGCCCAATGCGTGAGGAGTTATATCCCCTCCTGCACTGAGCTGCTAAGGAAGGCTGACGTGTCTCCACAGGAGGGGGCTGCCCCTCCAACACCCATTAGACAGGTCACCTTGCCAGGGTGGGGCAGAGAGCTGTCAGGCCGCACGGAGGCTCGGGTGGAGAGCAACCTGACAGACCCTGAGGCTACAGGCAGAAAAACAGCCCATTTGGGGCTGTGCTTAATTTTTTATTTTTAACAGCATGTACTTCTTTTTCTTGTTGCTAATAAACTAGGATTAAGGTTGGTGTCCCTCAACTGCCTGCAGTTCTTAGGCTTTTAGCTCTGGGATACAGATTGCCTTGTGCCACAAGCACTGCAGTAAATCCCACACTGCTAACCCTCAGTCACTAATGGGGCACAAATCCATGGTGCAGAACAACTAGAAACTCTTTATTTAGATTTCCTCTTGCAATGCCTTCTGTTCAGCTAAAATGGAGCCTTATGAGGAATAAAAAAAAAAAAAAAATCTTTATAAAATAAAGGCAAAAGAAAGATACATGCTAAGAAGCAAGTTCTCAGAACCAAAGATAGTCTGACCAGGGTGGATAATTCGTGTCAGGGAGAGATTTAGCAGCTTGGTGGAAGTGGAATCAGAGTGGTAAAAGAAACAGAGAGGTGGAAAATCTTTTCATTCTAACAAGTGAATAACCTAAACACTCGTAACCACCCTATAAATGCATATCATTGTAGGCTGCAGAAAAATATGGCGTATTCAGATGTAAATTATAGTTGTATATACTTCACATTGTTTCATAAGGTAAAATGGCAGATATTTAGGTTTCAGCTGAGTTCTGCATATGTCTTGGGAAGGAATTTTTTTAGGCAAAAGACGTAAGATCTCACTGCCCTAATAATAGGAAAAATGTGTAGAAGCAGAGCGTAGCTTGGCAGAGTGGCTGCCTTCAGCAGCAGGCAGGGCTTTCCAGCTTCACTTCACTTTCTGCAGTACAAGGTGCTGTGGTGCATTTTAAGGGGTCGCCAGCATGTTCAGAACTGAAACCAGACATAAGCACTGTTATCACCTACCAGAAACTGGAAATAGAAAATTCACCAAAATCTGTATTCTGCAGCCATTTATATTTTTCATTGCCCAGTGCTCATTTTATAGGTATTGCTTGGCCTTTTCCTCGAACCCATAACTAACCTACACTTTTCAAAAAAACAGCAAGTTTTTTGCAATTTCTTCAAGAATTTGTAGAGGAATTCTATATTCCCTCAGCTTTCCAGTGGGAATCTTTCCCACACGTTGTTTTACTGAACCATAAAATTAGGACCGTCTAGTAATGGCATGTTCAGGCACGGGCTGGGAGGAGTGGGGGGAGTGTGCGAGCTCTGCAGTGCGTTTCAGCAGGCTCCCACCCGAGAGCCACGCGCTGTCCTTGCATATCACAGAGGGTAAAAACAGAAAGCAAACAAAAATGGGATATCCAGAAAGACCCAGACAAGCAAAAAAGGAGTGTTTTTTGCATTGTGGCATAGTGGCTCCATGAACATATCCGCTGATTAACCCCTCTTCTGGGCAGGCGTCTTCTATTTTCACACATGAACTTGTGCTCTAGTCTTTCACCTGAAACTACACTCAATGGTTAGTACCATGTTTATATTTACATCTCTGTGCCATAAACCCTAGAGGACTATAACATTACAAGAAATATTTGCCACGCCATTGGCAGCAGTAACTGAGCGAAGAATTGCCAAGTGGGAAATCCAAATTTGCAAACTCAGTATTCTGGGCTGCACGCCAAGACTGTCTGGGCGCTGTGGAGGTGACACATTCAGGCTCCTCACAGGGATGCCAATGTGCCAACTGCATCCCTGGCACAGCATCTTCTGACAAACTTATGGGGAAGAACTGCTACCAAGTCCAGAGGGAGATGCAAGCTGCTTTCTGAGCTTCCTTGGCAGCAACTCCATTTTCAAGTTGTGACTGTACTTTCTCCTATTTACAAGAACAATTGTTTATGATACACTATGGTTTCTGGTAGGATTTTGAAAAGTGCAAAAATGACAGCAGGACGTTGGTTTCCAAGTGTAAACTAGTAAAATCCAGAATAATTTCATTGCCCTGAGAAAAAAATAATACTCACTTACAGCAGCCCAGGTATCTGATGTTGCCGCCAGTGTGGGAGAATCCAAATCCATTTGTTAGCTGCCAAGTGAAAGACATGATCCTTAGAATACGAAGGTTGTAGGGCTGATGTCTAAAGTTTCCTCCTTTCAAACTGTACTTCGTACCTATTGTCCTACAGCTAAACTTCTTTTCTGTCTGTCAGTAATTTTTCAAAGCAAAATAAAAAAACTGAAAAATCCTCCAGTCTTCCACAGGGCTGCATGACCTATAACTTGCAAAATCCATTAGAAGACAGCCTTTTAGTCACCAAATTGTGTCATTTACAATTGCATAGCAGCCAGAAAAAGCACCATAAATTACAATTCTGTCACTATAAGGGACAATGGAAAGGTGTGGGCAGGCTATTGCTATAAAGGAGGTAACCTAGGAGAGTGATAGAATCTAATTTGAATATTTTTTGCCAAATTTACTTCATATAATAGCAAAATTGGTACTTACAGGTTAATTATTTTTTTGGCTGTATACAGAAGACTTAGTAAGATTATAGAAGATTGTTTATTCAAGGTGTAGCAGAATAAAAATACTGAATTCAAATCTTGGGGTTTTTTTTATTCTTTATACATGAAGAAAAAAAGCATGTAATAATTTGCTTAGCATTTTTATTTAAAATTTTTCATATCATTTAACAATTCAGAAATAGGGTTCTTGATACTCATTTGAAAAATTACCTACTGTTGAGGCTTGAGTAATGAATGGTGCCTGGGAAACTGGTGAAATAATGTCATCATGGAGAGAAGAGCAAAGACTGTCACTTAGATGCTGAGTTTTATGTGGTTATTCTTTCTCTTCAACAAGCAGTTAATTATTTGGAGAAAGGCTGTCTTGTTAAAAATTTTTAACATTCATTTTTTCCCTGAAGTATAAAAACAGGCAGCTTGCATTCCTGAGTACTTCCAATAGGTTTTGCAAGGACTCTAGAGCTGGTATTCTTAAGGATATTTCTAAAGGGGGGAAAAAAAAAAAAAAAAAAAAAAACAAAGAAAAACAATTCTGAGGTCTTTTTACAACTCTCCTCCCAACTTTCAAATCCTGTTATACATATATCATAAAGAAATTATAGAAAGAACAGAAGTTTAATTTTTAAAAAATGCAGACTACCTAAAGTATCTATAAAATGATCTCAGAAATGAACCTTCTTTATTTCCACCAACCTGAAATGGGACAGTGAAGCTAACTAGCTGAGCAATTGCTACTAGAAAAATCAAATACATAAGAGGAAATGCAGTTAACACAATATTTCACATATGTTAATGCTTACAGTTCCATCAGTGTCAGCTTTATTTTCTACTTGATATACACCAAAGCTGGCACACAAATTTAACTGATGAGGTAATGTCATTTTCAATTTAAGGAGCCCTAAGCTGTCCACTTTAACTAGTGATATCATCTTTGCGGTTGTCTCACGGGGCTTCATGTAAACATAAGTAATGTGCCCTGGACGGTTTGGAGCAGAGTTGTTAAAAATGACATTGGTCATCACGAAGACATTTTTTTTCCTTTGATTTCTTTAAAAATGTCAGACACGCTTTATTGTCCTGTCATTTTTAGCTCTTCCTTGTGTATTAATATGCTGGGAACATTTCAGTGAACATAACAGTAGAACAAAGGTCTACACAAATTAATGGCAACATTTTAGTGTCAGTCGTAGTAGGATAATGAAAAGTAAATGAGATTGTCTGGCTAACAGCAACTTGTTAAGTAAAACGGCAGCGGGGCTGAGGCACAAAGGCGCAGGGGCAGGGACAAGCCTTTCGCCGCAGTCCAGAAGGGGCCCAGAGCACAACCCCGGCTCCAAATGCTGCCACCTTTTAGGAAAAGATTAAACCGATTCTACAAATTGTGTCTGCTCCTCCTTCCCGTCTGGGGCCGAGTGAAATCATCGGCTAATAAAACTTAAACCCAGCCTCTGCCTCTCCGTGAGTTTTGTGCTCACGTGTTCTCTCGGCCGGCTCAGCGCGGCGGGCTGCGGGGCTCAGGCCAAGCCCCTCAGACCAGGCCCCGCGTGCCGGCACCTCCGGTGACAGGGCTGAGGAGCCCTCCGTGACACTTGCTCCCAGGCAAACTTCTGCCACCAGTCATGATGGCCACCTTTTCCTATCAAGTCCTTAGGAATCGAGCAAGTAACCAGGGGAGGATCAGTAATCACATGCTGTACAAGTATGAATGTTATAATGTGCGCTTCTTGATTCAAATACCTAAGGAAAGACGATTCATAACGAAACAAGTTTTGTCTGAGAAAAACCAAGCGCTGTGACTGACGTGTGGATTTTGTGATTTGCTCCAAACTATTTGTCCAGCTAACAAGGAAAATAACAGATTTTTCTACCACTGATCCGAAACATGGTGGAGTTTTGAACAAAATCTCATGTTTAGGGATTTATTTATTATTCTGTGGACATATGTTTGGAGGACAGCATATGGAAATCAAAGTATTGTTCATAAAGAGCTCCAGCCAAAAAGACGTTTTTGAATTCATAACAGAACTTCACAGTTTGAAAAGAATGCTATGCATTATGTATTGATAACAACACTACACAGACAAAGGAACACAATTTAATAATACAGAATTGTGCTCATGAGATTTCCTTTTTTTTTGTTAATTGGTTACTTTAGCTGACATTGTCTGCAAGCATAATGGACACCATTCTTCCTAATAGTTCCATGTTGCCAGATGATGTCTACAGACATAATGTAGTCCATTTTAATTATTTCATTTTGCTTACATCTTTCAGCATAATGCATTTTCCAAGCAAGCTGGCATTTTTCTTGATTATCTATGTTGTGTTATGGTTTTTAAATTAATTACGTCTCCTTCTTTCCTGGAAGTTAAAAGTTTCTTCCTTCCATTTGTCTACCAGGTATGATTATGTTGAAGTGATTGATGGAGATAATGCTGAAGGACGCTTATGGGGAAAGTACTGTGGAAAAATTGCTCCCCCTCCTTTAGTGTCTTCAGGACCATATCTTTTTATTAAATTTGTTTCCGACTATGAGACACATGGAGCAGGATTTTCTATCCGTTACGAAGTTTTCAAAAGAGGTGAGAAACAATTCATTGTTATATATTGTTATATATTATATATATATTATATATATAT
>NW_009191519.1:0-540 GCF_000690835.1 Fulmarus glacialis | reverse complement strand
GAGCGTGTCAGGGTCCCCGCAACCCCCAGCTCCCCCCAGGACAGCACAATCCGCCGCTATCTGCATCTGCGGGTGCATTATCACAGCCTTTTGCATAATTGCATATTGACTTTACTAAATGGATCCGCAGAGCTATTTAAACATCTCTCTCTTCCACCCGCAAACAATTCTCTCGGCAAGATTTAAAAAAAAAAAAAAAAAAGGGCTGCAAAAGAGCTTCAAGTTGCTCTTGCTCCTTCGTTTTGAAGCGTTTATTAGGGCACAAGTGGCTCATCTCTAATAAGCGGTTGGGATCGGACTGGTGAGTGCGGGCAAGCGGAGGGTAGCGCCTGTGACAGCCGGGATGGGTGGCTGTCATTCTCTTCGGGGTCTTATAGGTGAGTACGTGGATGGATGTGTCCTTCTATTTCTGAGCTCCCTCGGATAATTTTTGGCCAGCTAGGATGGCCGTGAGAAAAGCGTATGTGTGTGTGCACACGAAGGACTGCTCTAAGGACAACTTAGGAAAAAACTCTCCTCGTTAACCATGTTTTAAAACCT
>NW_009191518.1:8939-14757 GCF_000690835.1 Fulmarus glacialis | reverse complement strand
CCCCGCACCCCCACCACGGCGCCCCATGCAATTAAACCACACTCTGTTTCTTTGTGTCTTCCAAGAACTATCTCTGGTAGGAAAAATCAAAGCAAAAAAATCTCTTGGACTCTACTCTAAGAAGGATCACCATTTCTGACACAGTAAGAGATGCCTCCTAAAAATGCCTCTATAATGCTCCAAAACAGTCCAAGTACAGCTACAAAAAAAAAAAAAAAAAAAGAAACTTTGGAATGCAGTTGCACAATTGCAACTGTCTAATTATTTACAAAAATATAATTTTAGAGACAGACACATGAACCAATTAGGACATAAAAGCAAATAAGCTATTCCATGAATTTTACCAAAAAGGGAATTGAGATCAACGAGTGAGAACATACTTGCTATTCAATTACAACCAAATATATGTAGATGCCAATGGCAATATCAATACTGCACCATAAAATGTCTCCTAAATCATCCAACTAGATTTGAAGGAGAGTATTCTTACACCTGATGGTTTTGAGGCTGAAGAGAAAGCACTGGTGATATTCTACATATCCTCAGTTCAGTTATTTGAGACTACCTTACTTTTATCAGGTTTTGTTTACTTGTTTGTTTGTTTTAACTGGAAGAGAAGGCTTAATCCTAGACTATTTACAAAACATTTGCTTGAAAAAATGCAGTCTTCCTTCTCTACAGGATACTAGAAAATTATTGGCTTGTTGTTTCCTAATGGGGGCTACATATCCTTGATATTATATGAACTGCCTAGTGGAAGGATTCAAAGATGTCACTCAGAGCACAAGACCCAGTCTTCAGTGATCACCAGAGAATAAAAAAACTGGAGGACCTTCAGCCAGATTATTTGCGGGAAAATCTACATTGCCAAGGAGGGTGCTCAAACTCGATGATCAAAGGCTAAGATCTGCAGTAAGCTAAGTGTCCTTTTAGTTTACTCAACGTTTCTCCTGCTTGTATTAATATAATTTGTTTTCCCCTCATCAAAGGTTATGTGACAGAGATGCTTCACTGATGCATGCTATACAGATATACTCTACACTTTATATCTGGGTATTTTAAAATAATGTATTTGCCATCTGCTGTTGAATCCCACCATGCCATTGTCCATATTTTCCTTTAAACTGCTGCCAGGATTAAGATTTCCTACTTTGATGAGGGAGTCGAAATCTGTGTTGTCAGACAGATTGCCAGTGAGCAGGCTTAGACACATTGGAACATTTCCACTTGCCCAGTAATCACAGATCCCTGAGCATAGAAAAAACCAGCAGTTTGCTTCCATCGTGGCCACTGAACATACGATGTCTTCCTGATGCAATTGGCTGGACTTGGAATGCTTTCTGCTGATGATACTCTAACCTTTTTCACTGCAGCCTCATTTGTTACCATCCTAGTTAAAGAATAATGAGAATGAATTTTGCCTGTCACTGAGAAATCCTATATATACAATTAATGAACTGGCTGGTAATTAATACTGAAACTTGTCAGCCACAGGAGATATTGCAGAACCAAGAATAATCTGAAACATATAGTTTAACAATTAGATACAGTAATCACAATATTTCAGATGCTCACACAGAATATATTCCAGCTTTATTAAAGCTTAAACTTTTAATGCTCCATGTTTTTAATGCTTGAATTTAAAGTACTGTTTGATATCAGAACATTATGCAAATACTGTTGTGCGATATACATTACAACCTTGTGTCTGTCTAAAGATGACTTTGCCCATCTTTCAAAAGACAATTCATCATACTGACACTTAATAAGACATTAACAATTCAAAAACTACTCTACAGCTCACCAGTGTAACGCGTGCTCGACTGATGGTTTTGCAAGAGCTGCAAAGGCCTATTCTTTGTTATGATGCTAATGTGAGATAGAAAAAAAGTTGTGCCATCAGTAACTAATTGAATCAGTATCAAAAAAAAAGGTCTTACATATATTGTTAAAAATATCACCTAAAGAACGCTGTAAAATTCAGCTTGTTTTATAAATCATAATTTTTCAATTGTATTCTATGTCTGTTCATATATAGCATTCCAAATTTCACTTCTTTGCACTAATTCTCTCTGATCTTTGATTTACTCATTTTTTAATGTGTATGTATTCAATTATGTCATATTTTATAAGTTCAGTATACCAAAACAATTTAAAACAAAATAACACTGATAATTGCACTAGAAAAAGCAAAATTTTTACGTTCTTTAAATTCAATTTTTATGGATTTGCCTAGTGTGATACCAATTTGGATCACATACAGACCTATAGAAAATGTTTAAATCACATGATAATGGCAATATAAAACTTTCTTGTCATTAAGTAAAATACACCTTAAAGCCAAAACATTAAATTAGAACCAATAAACAACTGAGTAACTTTAGCCATACTTTATAACCTCTTGAATGAGAACAATGAAGAGTAAATGAAATCTACTTCAGTGGATTAGCCTTTCTCTGAGAATCCTAGAGGACAGCTCTGAGTTTCTATTCTTTCTCCTACAGAGCTCCACAAAGTATTGCTTACTAATGTACAAGAATTACTAAATATTCCATATTGCACCGTCGTTAGTATGATGCAGTCAAGATAATATAATTCAATATATGATTTAAGTACCTCCTCCATTTTTCAGGATCTACCTTTTTCTTTTCAACTACTTCTGCATATGATGATCAGTTCCTAGTTGTGTCTTAAGCTTCTGCAATTAACATTCCTCTGTGTGTGCCTGAGAGAATTCACTCCAAATGGCTATTACTTCTCAAACTGAAAGGAAAACGGGAAAAGGTCTACAGGGGAAAGATTTTCAGAGTTGTCGACTGAAGAGCATCTATATAGTCAAAACATATGACAAACTTTGTAAAGTAGGGTTAGTGGGCTATATGCATATGCAATAATTTTCACAAATATATAAACACTCTAAATCTCAGTTTCCATGGAATCAACCTATTTTTAATGATGAAAGAAAAAACATTCTGACAAATGTTTGCATGCAAGAAGTGGAAAATAGTGTGAAAGCAAAAGGTAATTTGAGAAAGAGTAAATGCAACTCTTACAAATGTTTTAATAATGAAGACCCACCACCACAGCAATAGCAACAGCTGGTATACATGGGATAAAGATGTTTCAGAGGTGTGGGATTAATAACCTACAGCAGATGGGTACTAAAAAAATTTGTTAGGCAACCTTCTTTTAAATTGCCACAAATTCAATTCGGTTTAAAAAAAATCACCATTTGTATTTCCACAGTTGTTGTCTTCACAAAACAAGATGGTAGACAGAATATAAGATTTACTGGATGTGTGAAAGCAGAGACAATGGCATACCTTATCTGCATTTCTTATTGTAAGCTTAAGGCACTTAACAGCAGTAGAGGTGACAATTGTTGTACAGTTACTGGGGAGAGGTGAAAAGAGTAAGAGAATCTGACAGTTTCCTATGTATATCTCACCAATATATGTAGGCCTCGCTATCACAGAAGAGTTTTGGTCTTTTAAGAATTGAAGGGAGGAGCAGAAGAGCAAGACATTATGTGATGCCTGTATTGATCAAGATAGACAAATTGCCTTATTTAACAAAACAAATTAATACTGCACAGAAGAAGTTATTTGCTGTAGTGCTATAGCACAGCCTTCAATGTGGCGAAAGAAAAACAAAAAAAAAAGAAACATTTACCATACTTGATATAACAAGAGGTCTTGCCCCAGACCTCTTTGCACCACATTATTACTATTAAGATCATTGTACAAAGCAATTCCCATCACCATACTGGAGAAGAACCTTCTAGAAGAATGGAAGGACAGGTTTCAGCATTGCTGTAATATTTTGCACAGCTCTTCATGAAATGAGAAAGATCCAAACATATTTTGGCATGTAGCTTACCTGGCTAGTCTCCATGGCTCACACAATATTAATATAATGGGCTTTCAAAATTTTCATGTAAATGTTCATCATGACAGCCCTTGCTTATGGAAACTAGATGCTATTAAACCAGTTGTTTGTGGTTTTTTTGGTGGTTTTTTTTGTTTGTTTGTTTTTTAAATGCATCAACAGCAGCTTCTCTTTGAGCTCCATCTAGTTGGTTTGCTTTCCTAAAAAATAATATAAACTAATACCTTTGATGAAAAAACATTGAAACCCTTGCTCTTTACCCATCCTCAATGTCAAGGCATTTTTTGCCTTGTAAATACTGAGCAACATATGTTACAAAACCATGGTCAAGTTATGCATAAACAGCATTTAATTTGATTAATGTGTTCAAAGAATGTCCTTATTGACCTTTAGGCCAAAAATACACAGTTGCATATATTGCTGTTTCTGATATTTTCCTACTTATTTTCTTCAAAGGAAAGAAGGATATTAATAATGTGTGACTGTTAATTGTTCAAGGCAATAATGACATCTGCTAAGAGTCCAGTTGCAGTGTCTCAGTATTCTAGAATTCCTCAACAATCTCTTATTTTCAAGTTTTTATTGCTGATGCTAACTAAAGCTCACCCTATACTAAAGAAATTATTTGTGGACCTAACTGCTAATGAATTTAAGCAGTTTCAAAATCTATATTTAAAACATTGATCATTGATAACAGGGAATTTCAGAAATTAAAAAAAAAAAGCCTCCCCCACCAAAAAAACCCCACCAAAGTAGCAACAGAGCTGGACAACACCATTATTATTTGCACTTGTCTAGTGCACAAAACTAATGAAGTAACTGAACACTAAAAGCTGATTTTGTGTGCATGCATTTCAAAGGGTTTGTTTGGTGTAGATTTTAAGAATTTGCTTTCACAGAATCACAGAATCAGAGTTCAGCTGAATTTGAATTAAGCACTTTTTTGTTTATTTCATTATTTTGAAATTTTATTAGTAAAGAAAACAAATTATTCCAATTTACAGTGCTTTTTATACTGAAGTACAAGTTTACACTTGAATGTTGTATAAAATATTAGACTCAATTACAGCCATGTAAATAGGGACTAATTCCATTACTTAGAAACTTGTCCAGAAATGTTTCATTTACTTGGACAGCACTACAAAGAATTCACAGAACACTTTTGGTAACTTGTTCTTGGTAACTATGAAATGTCACCCAGACAGTTATATTAGATAAAAAATCAATCTCTCCCTTGATTAATTTAATAGAATTAACTGCTTCTCTAGTCTGATATTCTAGTCTATATGCACTTCTTTCCAGCTATATTATATTTTAAACAAAGCTGAAAACAAGCATACAGAAAAAGAAAATATGAAAGCATTTGTACATGCCCACAGTCAAAATTGGATCTTTAATGTAGTTTTTTCCCTGTTCCATCTATCAGTTACCAAGCCTGAAGGCAATGCATAGACAAGATTCTGGAGGAGAATATCATGCTGACAGTAGAACCTGGAAACATCATCACTTCTAAGTTCCCTGGACTTTGCTGCATCACTGGGATTTTTGAACTTGACTGTCTCTCAAAGACTCCAAGATACCAGCTGCAAAATAAGTTTTGAAGAAAACTGAACTCTGTAACATTGCAGCTTAAGTAACTTCAAAATTACTAGCAACTTCAAATCATTTTGTCTAGATAGTTTTCTTGGAATCAACTTCATTTGTTCCAAGGGGCTACAAGAGTAACAATTATTGAGATGTAAGATCAGGAGGAAAATGTGAGATCAAAGAATATGTATGTTTAAGATGTGAAAGACTCATATTTTCTGTGACAGAAAAGAAAACTGAAGCCAGGTTTTCCTCATGCTAGATAACTAAGATATAAGAAGGATGACAAAGGCTCTATCATCAATGATTGTAGCTCTAGCCGTTCTACTAATTTTCATTTCCT
>NW_009191518.1:0-8907 GCF_000690835.1 Fulmarus glacialis | reverse complement strand
CCTACAGGAAGACAGGGGAAATATAAGAGAACAAAAGAGATTTATTTTACTCTTTCAATCTAAAGCAAACCTTTCCCTTCTCTTTTTTAGGTAAACTCAGTCAGCAGAGGAATGAAAAATAACTTAAAAATGTTAAAAGTTGAACTGAAATTAAATGCTGAAACATACCTGTCATAAACTTTAAACACAAATTAATACCACTCTTACACATATTGAAAATACAATCTTATCATCTGAGTGCATATAGATACTTTCACCCTACCATGAATTCAGATTCTGAAAAGAATCATATCTGCATATCAGATCCTGTAAAGAATCATATCTGCAGTATCACACCTCTGTCTGTAAACTGTATAAAACTGTTAATTTTTGTTTCTCATCTTTGAAATGTCTTTACATTGAATAAGTTATTTACTAAGAAAATGTGTTCTTGGGATACATAAAATCTACTGCTAGTGCACTTAAAAAATGATATGTCCCATGTCCTATGCCTTTTATTAGAAAAAATTCCGTTACAAATTTCCTTTCCCAAAAGTAGGGGTTGTCGTGGTTTAACCTGGCAGGCAGCCAAATACCATGCAGCCGCTCGCTCACTCCCCGCCCCCTCGGCAGGGGGGGGGGAGATTCGGGAGGGGGAGGAAAAAACTTGTGGGTTGAGATAAAGATAGTTTAATAGGACAGAAAAGAGAAAATAATAATAATAAAATATACAAAATGAGTGATGCACAATGCAATGGCTCACCACCCGCGCTAACTGACAACCAGGTAGCGATCGGTACTTCCTGGATCACGCCTACCATTCATATACTGAGCATGACATCACATGGTATGGAATACCCCATTGACCAGCTGGGCTAGCTGTCCTGGCTGTGTTCCCTCCTCCCAGTCTAGCTTGGTAGCTTCCCGGAGGGTAGTTTTCCTTGACAAGATACTTAGCAACAACTGAAAACATCAGTGTGTTATCAACATTATCCTCATACTAAATCCAAAACACAGTGCTAGGAAGAAATTTAACTCTATCCCAGCCGAAACCAGGACAAATTTCCTTTCCCAAAAGTAGGGGTGTATATTATGTACAGTGAACATGAAACATCTTTACAGGGACTATCAACAGAGGCAGACCTTTTATGTATATATGACAATGCAGAGTTCTATTTCAAGAAATAACTACAATTTCAAGTGAAAGTGGATAAATAAAGTGGTTAAGATCTACTGATGTTTCCCGGGAACACAAGATGTGTTGAGAGACCAACCACTTTACTGTGACAAAGAAAATCCTCCATCACTTGATTTAGTATAATAACCACCATGATTTTGAAGATGCTTTCCTATAACATATTTTAGCCTCATGTTGGTCAGTGTACTAGAAAGACTAGAAAATGGCAGACCAAAAAAAAAAAAATTGAAGAAAACTGTCTGGATCTGACATATTTAGGACATAAATATGAACATCACTAGAAAACTGCCTGAAAGTGTTTGGAAATTGAATCTATTATCTGACAAGAACCACCAAAAAGTTTTTGTTTTTTTTTTTAACCGTCTTCAATCAGTTAAAATATTTTATATTTGCTGGTTTTTAATATACTTTTCATTTTCAGAAGAAGTTTTAAAGAAAGCATGTAGGATAGAATAGAAAAAAAAATCAAATTAATATAAACTAGTACTTTTTCTTATTATGACTAATAAGAGCTGCTTATTGTGCTTAAGTTAATACAGTCATCTGTCCTCCCATAAATGCACTCACTGACATCAATGCATCACTGATAATTTATCTATGGCACAATGACTGTGACAATCTTGCAGTTTTCTAACTGAAGACATGAGAATTTGATGGCTACTTCTTCACCATCAATCAAAACAAGGTCTTTCTACATTCTCCCAACAAAAGCAATTCTATTCCAAAATTTGTCATGCCTCTTAACCATGAAAGCTCTCCATGAAAACGTTCCAATCTTCTAATACTCCAAAATGGAAAGCTGACATAAAATCTTTATTTAGTTAGTTGCCTTGTTAAACGTTTTGTAAGCCTTATGATGAAACTCATTCTCTAGCCTTCGGAAGTTTTAATCATCAATTTGACCCTTCACACCAAAAAGACAAGACTTTCTCAATACTTATTGCCAGACCATGTTTGAGTAGAATCAGAACACTTACAGTCAAAACAGAGAAAATCAATAATAAAAGTAAAAGGATCCATATACAAACTACAAATAAGAAACAGTGTGACTCATCATCCTAATGTAACATTGATGATTGAGATATAAAAGGCATAAAGATATAAAAAGATATAAAGGTGGAAATAACCATGGATCTCTTCCTGATCCATGTGAAGTGTTAGTATTCAGCTTAATTTAAAGCTATGCTACCAGAGAGAGTTATCTAAAACTAACCTGACTGTAGTCAGAGAAATAGACACCTTCAGAGGTGATTCAGCTCATTGAAACAGTGCTGGAGATGACTGGCTGGAATCACTGAATGTGTAAATATCTGTTTCTGCCTACTAACCAGAGGAAGTTAGAATGAGCAGTTTAGACTAGAAAATCAGCTATTAGATGCCAGTTTCCTCTCTGAGGTACACAGGACAATATACAACAGGCACAAGTTGCCAGAAGGAAAATTATGATTAGATATAAAGAAAAACCTCTTCACACTGTGAACAATTAAGTGTGGAACAGCTTGTCCAGGGATGCAGTGGAATCTCCTTAAGATATTCAAAGCTCAGCTCAAAAAGGCAAAGGGAAAACTGGCTTTAGCTTCAATTTAGCCCTACTTCAAGCAGGAGGTTGGCCTAGATGACCTCCTGAACACAACAGCTAGATGTGTTTGCCAGCCATAGTCTTTTTATGGTTCTAGATCTAAAGTTCTGAGACAAATCCTATCTTAGTAAGGTTTTTGTTCCAAATTTAAAGTTATTGTCTATTTCAGAAAACCTGATTTTAATCAAATGACAGCTAACCTAAAAAAACCCCTAAAATTCATGCAGTTGTCAGACAGACTGGCAAGATTATTAACCTGACTGTTACAATGATTTAGGGATGCTGCTTATGGGAATAGCAAAAATTGGAAGCACAAAGATGTGTTCAGAAGAACCAACAAACACAATAAAAACACCACATTCTCAAAAGGGAAAAATGCTTATTAAGATTTTATGAACTTCAAAAAAAATTTTATGAGGTTCAGAAATTTTAAACCCATATGCATTTGACTTTGATCATATACTAAATTCTGCTTAAACGTATTTACTTATATCTGCATCAAATCATAGCAATGTGCCGGTGCACGTCAAGTAAACTTTGACCTTTAGGTCACCTGCATTTGCTATGCACCAGAGTGATTTGTAGCAGCTTGCAGTTCTGGAATTTTTTTCAAAGGTTCCAGCAGTGCTGCATGTACTGAAGAAAGACAAACAGATAGACAGACACATGTGGATATAGGATGCAAAAGGTACACTTTATTAAATATTTATTGTAAAAATTAGAACTAAAAATTCGAATTAGAAATTTGTAATATCTTCAGTTTACCGCTTTGCTCCTCGCCTACCTTATGAATATTTCTGGTTCCTTCTATGCCCTTTTTCCCACCTGTCACCTGGGCAGGAGTGAACAGGAATCACCAAGGTCTCAGCCAACCCAAGTCATCCTACAATGGGACAGTTCAGAAAGAACAGATAACTCTTGAGCTCCTGATGTAGCTTTTCTCTCAATATAGTATATACTTTTCTTTCTACCCTACTGTTTTTGAGCTGTCTACTTCTGTGTCAAATTTGGTTTAAATTGGCCAGCAGGTGAAGGGTTATGAGGGAAAAGGGAATGACAGATGGAACAAGTGATTGCATAAACCTTTGTTAATGAAACTGGGCTAAAAAGGAGAAGAAAAGATAAAACCCATACATTTTGTGGGTGTTCAAAATAATATCTTCAGCATTCAAGCTCCTAGATACTTTGTAAAATGTCTTTCTAAATCATCTTTTAATAAATAATACCACTCTTCAAACCATAAAAGACAGTCCCAGGAGACTGAATTCAGCTTTATGAATTTCTGCTGTCTGAGAAAGTCAAGCATGTCTTGTCTGTAATTGCTCTGAGAATAGGGTCCTTTTAAATCAATCTTTTTAAAGTAAGAAAGAAGAACAGGAAAAGGAATATTACCTATAAAATATTTTTAATATACATGGAATTGGTTTTGAATTACAATTTGGTTTTTGAGCATTAAAATTCAGTGCTTTTTCCTTCAAAGATTTAACTTCTCAAATTGCACAAAAAACAAAATATGTAAAATTAGATAACAAGCTGAATTCAAACCTGATATTAAAGCTGAATTAGAACTAGATAAAAGCTGAATTTGGAGGCAGAGTAAGCAATTTTCTAATACAAAAATTCCCGGTAAAAGTTTCAAGTTGTCATAAATTTAGGTCATCACTGGGATTGATAATGTTCTTCTCTGGAATCAGGCAATTTTCACTTTCCATACACTCCAAGCAACACCTTTCTCCATGGTTTGTAGAGGAAGCTAATATTTGAATTGAAGTGCTTCTGTAAATTCATGAAGTTATATCTAGTAACCAAGGATGGATTGTTCTAAATTCTGAAGCTGAGGAGATAGAGAGGACCTTCAGGCAGTAATTTTATGCAACAACTATTCCCATTCTATGACATTGAATTTTGGAACTGATATATTTCTCTGAAACAAAGGAAATCCACACATCTTCACCCAATACAGAGGAACAACTTCAACTAGTACAGATCTCCAGTTTAAGATTCGTAAATGTCACGGGTATACCTGGAAGCTTGTTAGCAGCTGTATGGGACTAACATGAAACTAGATGATACCAGAGACAAAGCAGAGTGTTGAATACATTTATTACTCTTCTATGGAGATAATTGCACCACCCAAAAAATAGCGCTGATATCCCTGCAAACAGCTTCAGCAATAAGAGATCATTGAATGCCATACTTACTTTGACTAAAATGCTGTTTCAGAAAAAGTTTTACGCTACTGATCTGTAACTGTTATTATCTACTTATGTTCTTATCTACTGTTTTTATAAAATGAATGTGAAAATAACCTTGACAGAAAAAGAAAAATCTTCCTAGCTAATTGCTGCACCTACATTTTTAGGTCATGCTCTAGAGAATAGAGGCATCTTCTCATTTTGTAACACTTAAGTTCTTTTCAATCATATTTAGCTAAACTACTGCCATAACTTCAAAGAGAAAGAAAATCATATGTTAATTTATTCTATCACAGACACACTGGACAGAGGTTTCAGACTCTGGAGGATCTTGTTTGTGATGAAGCTGTCAAAAAACTGCTGGAGTTTCTCCACCCCTAAAGGAATGGTGATGTCTCTGATAAAACCAAAACATATTTGTACTGTATAAACTTTGCTAAGGAAGCAGAAAAGCTTGGTGTTTTGTCATTTCCACCTTGTCATTCTTTGTGAAGAGGTATGCAATTATTTATTTTAATATTTATTAGGTCCCAAAACAATCGAAAGAAAGTCCAAATTGGATATCGAAAAAAAAATCCAGCTTTGAAAAGTTGGAAATAGCAAAGTGGATCTGCCAATCACTGTCTCTAGGTTCTTTAAAAACACAGTATAAAAGCCAACAGTGGTTACTTTTCATCAAAGATACGCTTTTTCAAGCAGCTAACTGACTCTGAATGTCTAGCCACAGAATTCACTCAACACCAGAAATATTTCTTAAGTTTTCTTTGGTTCAGAAAGTCTGGCAAGGAGTATAATTCTGCAATAACACTGGCCAAAGAGAAAAAGAGAAACAAACCAAATCAAACCAAACCAAACCAAATCAAAAAACCCACAACCCTGAACCAAAACCAAACCAAACCAAACCAAACCAAACCAAACCAACAAAAACAAAAACAAAACCAGAAAAAAACAACAAACTCCAGCTTTTTCTGGGAAGAAGTTGGTGAATTCAAGTTTCACCCGGGGACAAGTACTGATGCATTAGTCATGCATCTGACAGTAAAGTGCATGGAGTCTATATTTTGCACAGCCAGCTACTGGGTTAGTATTTGCATTCATCACACAACTACTCTCACTCTGTTTAGAAAATAGAATGCATCCAATTTTTAAGCTGTAAATATCATGGTTTTGCTGGCCTTTCTCAGGCTGTAAAAGCTTGTAAATATTAGTCATATTAGGATATATACACCTAAAAAGTGTAAGTATGCAACAATGCAAACAACCTTTTTCTACCCTTTTTTTCTCCTGCTGATTCTGATTTGCACCCTTTTATAATTTGCTGTCCCTAAACCAGTTGTTACTATTTCCTATAAAATAAATGAAGTTAGGATTAAATGAAGTTACCTAAAGCATGAATTATGCAGATTTGTCAAAATTACCAAAAAGCTAAGAATTTCACAGGAATCACTTTGAATTAAAAATGGTATACACTTGACTTCAGCTGCTGTCCAGGCAAATAATGTTCTTGGTTTGAATGCTTCTGGCTGTAATTTATGGGTTTCAGAAGTAGGCTGTCTTCAGCATACTCTGAACTGAAGTTACAGACTTCTGTAATGGCTCTGGAAGACTATTCAAAAACCTTAAAGTTAGTATATATATTCTATTCCTACAGTTGATATACTGGAAATAGCAAGGATATAAATAAATAATATTCTGTAATGGCATTCAGTGTCCATCTAGTGTTTTCACTAAAAATCCATACATGTAAATCAGAAGAGTTAAAAAAGCTAATAAAGCAAAACATCAGGTTTGCACATTCTGTCACTGACATGGTTCTTTGGAAGGATGGAAATTTCAAAGACTTCATAAAATACGGATATTGTGAATACATAGAATACTTAACATGTTACAAGTATTGTTGTTTTTCTGGGACCATAGGGTGTATTTCCTGATGAAAATGAAATTCCTGGATGATAGTTACTGCAAATCAGTAGCATAAACTGTAAGTCTTTGGAAATATCACTCCAAGGTATGCATGGAAATAAGAGGGGTTTATATGTACAGTTAGAGTGGTAGGACAGAGTATGGTATTTGGGTCATTCTCAGAAGATCTAATAAAGCAAAGACACAGTCTTAACTTATAGAAAAGTATCCTTACAATAGCAAATGAACAAAAAAATGAAAGACTTGAGACTGGCCAAAGTAGGGACTTGCGTGTAAGATAGGTTACAGACAAACACTACATTTTCAGGTTGAGAACATTTATCGCTTTATTATCCACACCTTCTCACCAATGTTAATGTCTCAAATGATATGCTTTGTGGAAAATGGCTGATTACTTAATAACTTGAATTAATTAACACCTCTCTACTCAGAAAAACAGCAAATGCTACAATATTAACTTAATTTCAGATCTAATAGTCATCTGTGGTGGTGCATTCCCTCCCCCCCAACCCTCTCCTGGGCCGCTCCATGATCTCAGAAACTGCCGTTAAACCTTGGCCTTTGTGTAATGAGTCAGGCGATGAAGTGTCCCTTGACCGTATCAGGAATTCTTGCATAGCTGAGGTGGGGGAGCGGTACTCACCATACCAGGAACTCCTGCTGCCTGGCCCAAGTGCGGGACGAGAGCAGGGATAATTCATCATCCCCTGACACCCTTATCTGACTTGTAACTCAAGTGGGACGGTACCATTGCTACCAAAACCTTGAGAATTTTTATGGATGACTGAAGCCAATGACCTTGTGAACCTATAAACAGTGACCCTAAGTGAGACCTTTTGAGCTCTCTTGGACCGCAGCAGGCTGCGCCCAGAATCTCCCTCTGAGTGGGATGCTCCTCAGAGCTCGGAAAATCTCAAGTTTGTGATATTCGGAGGACTGTTGCCGACTGACGACAGGACCTGGGCTGAAACACTGCTCGAGGCTCAACCCCTGGCCCGTTGAGAAACGCCAAGACATTTGACGTGAATACTTCACTGGACTCAAAGGGAATTTTTAACAAGTATAGCTTTGTATGTTTCTCTATCTTTGTGTCTGTGTGCGTATATGTGTGAATTGATGGAGGTACTTGCTAGCAAGTATAGTATGAATACTACCATCTCGAATCTATAATTAAGTCACTGTCGTAATTGTAGTATACTCTACTAACTTACTGTGTAAACATTAAATTAGTCAATGATTAAGTGCTGCTAAAATCTTGTGATCTATCTTAAAACTGTGAATGAACCTTAGACTGCTGCTAAACACATATAATCCCTTAGACATAAACCGTTGACCAAGTCTGGGACTAGGAGTGGTTCCAGCCGCACCCAAGCTCCATCCAGAGTTTAGAAAGCAAGGGGGTCTACTCTGAATCTCGTGACTCAACAGGAGGGTCTCCTTACCCTTTGTCATCCTCAGTCTCTGTATAAATCATTCCAGCTCAATTCGAACATGATTTTCCTTTGTATACTTCATCCATGTAGTAAGTGACAGAGTGAACCTTGCCATCAAACTCTGTTAAGTCCCACTTTTATAAATTTCTATTAAAATCACTTTTGCTAATACCTTTGACAGTGATTCTTTAAGTGGCCTCTAAACCACTCATTCACGACATCATCACAGTAAACTGTCAGGAGTCTACAGTCTTAAGCCCTGTCATCAGCCCATGGGAAAACTGTTGACTAGAAGTCTGAGAGTGAAGATGGGATACTGGTGATTCACAAAGGGGTCAAAAATACAGTTAAGTGGTAATCAGCCAACTAAATAAACAAACAAAACAGACAGTGATGCAACAAGAAATACTGCGGTTATAGTTTTAAACTAAACTTTCAAATACTTTCATGTTAAGATGAAAATTATTAGGATGGGGAGGTACTTTTATTTCTAATCAAAAGATCAATGAAGCGAATAAAAGTATTTTATGATCACATCAAGTTGTCTTTCAACCAGTCCTTTCTTTGGGTGTTGTCATGGTTTAACCTGGCAGGCAGTCA
>NW_009191517.1:0-15081 GCF_000690835.1 Fulmarus glacialis | reverse complement strand
ATTCTAAAAGGAATTGTAGGATATGTGCTCATAGCTAAGGGTATGGTTTGAATGTGATATGCCAAGATCCTTTAAAAATACTACTGTCCTCTTGAAACTGCCATGAACTCACACTATTAAGGAACTGAGCAAATGGCATTCCTCATTAACTCTTCAGTATTTACATTGTCTGTTTAACAAATTTGTTCTCAGAACCTGAAGCCGATATCCCTGCGTAGAGAGATTATTTTACAGTTACACTGTCCGAGACATTGCAAAGGACTCAGGTGGGATCGTGAAGTGAAGACTCTAAAAGGTAGCACAGCAGCTCAAGAGAAGATTTTTTTTTTTCTTTTAATCCTATTTTGATATTAAAACTGGATTGTGAAAATCCACCCTAAATTCTAGAGGGTCAGACTTTGAAGTGAGAAGGCAAACAAATGTGGAGGTAGTAGGGATGTTTTGCTTCCAAAGAAGTAAAATCTCATAAAAACCAAAATGGAAGGAGTACAATTACCTACCAGTACTTCAGATAAGGAATTCTTATAAATCTAAGTCTAATTCAAATTATGGAGTGAATACGGAGATCTGTTTTATCAAGATTTAAACAGATAGTAGAAACCTAGACTCTTACAAATAGATGCTGTAGAAACACTCTTGAAGATATTTCAACTAACACTGTTCCCATTTCCTGACCTTCTGGTTATTCGTCTTCATCCATGGTGAGACAGCTTTTGAATTCAATCGCTGAAGTCAGTTTATGAGTATTTCAGATCAAAGCAAATATCAGTTGTGTTTCAAAACAAATAATCTTTCTTTTTCCTTTTTAGGTTTTGGCCTTGTGAGCTTTAAACAGTGCAATTTTGACTCACAGCAGAAAAATCGCAGCTCAGCGGGTTAGAAGTCTGCATGTGAACCAGAACAGTGCTGGTGGTCTAGAGGAGATTTGTCTTGGGACAACACACCTCGATGACTGACCCCAAATGACTGTCCCTTTCAGAAAATTTTCAGAGGTGTAATTAATTCTTTCAGCCTCACACTTAAAGAAACATTGCTTTATCAAGCTGTTTTGTTCCATAATGAAACTTGTTTGCATTCATTGGAATGAGACACACAAACCTTTTCCCAGAGAGGATGCTTCTTCGTTAATGCAACCAAGACAGCTAAAGCCTCCCTAGAATTGTCAACACCCATGCTGCATTAAAAATCTTATTTCTATATCTTAATTCTATTGATACCTGTTCCCTTTCTATCCCTGTAACAACCAGGTGAAAAATATTGCAACTTTATAAACTTTGGGCCGGCTGATAGGGGTTCTCACAAATGCTGTTGCAAGAAAATCTAGTATTCTGGATAGTGCATTAGCTGTGAAGGTATAGTTCACCTGGAGGTCAGCCTGACAAGCCCCTGATCAACCGTTTCTGGTCCTAATTTAATACAGGATCAAGTCTTCATCTTCGCTTAGTGACTGAAAGCTTAAGATAGCTTTCTGCCTTTCAGCTGCACCTGACATTGTGATGGGTTCTTAATTACAGTGAAGTATCAGACAATCTAGCTTACACAAATTGACATTAATTTAAACATTACAGTGTTATTAAAACAAAGCAGCTGAATTGATCTGGACCTGGTGGGGTTTCTGTTTGCTGTCTTGTCAGTTTGCTGAAATGGTTAGGTTTCCAATAATCCAGTTTGGGACTGATGCTGTTGGTATTTTTTTAATTGACAAGGTTTGAAAAGGAAATTAATTTGTCTCCCCCATATTTTTCTTGGAGCTGTGATCTCACCCAACTGCTCCCTGTGGTCCATGGCCAAAGGTGGTTCTGTGTTATTGCGCGAGGAAAAGTGTTTCAGACAAAATGCTGTGCAGAACTACAGGAACCCTTCAGACTATCACTTCTGGTTTTGCTTCTTTCAAGGGACATCACTTTTCTTCATCTACATTTTTGGGGAGTCTGTGCCTGTTGTTTTGGGACAAGTTTTTGTGACTAGAAATTAGTGGGAGAGGTAAAACTCTGCCCATTGAAGACGGTGATGAAACTCCCAGTAACTTGTAGAGACACTGACTTGTTTTTTAAATTTTTACCCCAGTGACACTTTACATATTCTGCATAGCAAGTGACAACGTAAGACTTTTTTTTTCTGCATTCTCCTCACCGCTGTATTGATATGAAGGTCTTCATATGTACAGAAGTGGAGAAACCAGTGAAAAAACAAGGCTGTTGGTGAGACAGTAACACTTATGGCTCGACAGAAACTTTTGGGAAACGGATGAAGTGCTGAAGCTGGCAGAGAGTCGCACAGGATACATGCCCAAGTGTGACTGAAGAGGACAGCAGCACCCTGCTGCCAGGACTTGGGTAAAACTTCTCGGCATGCATTTGTGTTTGCTCTGAAGTGCAAATCCCGCTCTCTTACCTCATTCCACAAATAGAGCTGTGCTTCCAGACACCATCCCTGGTAATTATTGCCATTAGACTAAGAGCTCCCTTTGGTGCCTTTGTTTTTGCTCACTGACATTCGTTGCCTGAGAAAGAACAGGCTGCTAATTTGTTTTCAAGGATATTTTTTCAACTTCTGGGTTAGAAACTTTTCAAAACAGAGTGTTCCCCTTATGAAAGTACAGCCAAACATACGCTTGGGATCTAAATACCTGAGAGCATTTGTGCGTGGAAGTGGGAGGAACAGAAGTCTTACTATACTTTAGAAAACCCCAAAATGACATTCACATTTGTTCCTTCTGGGCACCAAGGCTCCAGCAGTCTCTTGACCACCTCCACTGGCTCTAGCAAGCTCACTTGCTTGCTGCGCTTCTGCTGCACCATCCCTGTGCCAGAGCAGAGCATCCTCCTCTGCTGCCTGAGGGATCCTGCTTTCTCCTGGCCCCGGCACAGCACCGCCGGCAGCCCCGGGCTGCTTGCTGGGCCCCACTCACGTGTTTATTCAGCTCTCTCCCACCCATCTCTCCGTGACGCTGGGCTCTGTCTCTCAGTGCTGCTTGTTATTGCTTTGGCAGTGCAATCCCCACTCCGTAGCGTTATTTCTGGTACCCTGGTAAAGAATGGGGTTCTTTGTGGGTTACAGGGATTCATTACAATGCTGCACTGTGGGCTGCTTCATTTATCGTCTTGGTAATTCTTCCGTAATTAATGGGGTGAGACTATCTGAGATTGCACTTCACATGGTTTCAATTCCTATCAGTACTGAACATTAGAGAGATGAAGCAGCACCCTATATGCGTACCCACAAAAATTTCCTGTGCTTATGGTATTATTTCTGCATTATACTTTTTTATTAGAATTAGATCCAACAACAGAAATAAGTATTATATTTTGGATGAATTAATGAATTTGGATGAATACTTATGGAAACTGATCTTTTCATGCAGGATTTTTTGATACCCATTTTATAGGCAGAAGTAGCCCTCTAGCTTATAGTAGTGACAATAAGCAGGACATTGAAGAAGGATCAGGTCTGTGGAAGGAAAAGAGATACCAGAATAAATCTGGAGTGTGGAACAACAGAGAACGTGAAATAGAAGATATCACTCAATGAGAGCTCATAAATTACTCTGTGTGAAATTCAGTTGCTAAAAAGTTATAGATCAATGTCATAGATAAAAAAACTTGATTTTTGGACTACTGGGAAAACTCCCACAGAAGTCAATGCCATTTCCATTTAAAATAAGGGCGTTATTTTGCAGGTCTATTTTGTGTGTTTGGATATTCACTTCTCTCATTGAGATAGTGTGTTATTACGGGACTATTGATTGCACTACTAGGCTAATCTATAGGCCTGCATAACTGTGGGATGATACACCTGGATGAAATTAAATATATACAAAGCCTGTATCCTACAAAACATTAGGAACTATTAAAATGTCAATGTATTTACATTGAACAGGGCATCATTAGTTTTTTCCTAAAGAAAAACTGTTTCCAGCACCCAGCTGCTTGGATAAAATGCTGTCTGTTGGAAACTTCAAGGAGAAAATAGTTCCTCTTGAAGGTGAACATCCTAACACAAATGGTGAGTAATCTACTTGTAACAGCCATAATGTGACCTGAAATGCCTTTCCGACAGTGCAAAGACTATTTTTCCTTCTTAGGGTTTTTGAACATTAGATGACTCTTTGGCTTTTACTGCAGGAAAGTACAGTCAAAGACCTTTCCATCTTCAGCTCTGCTAAAGCAGGTTGCCAGAATCCGGTCAGACCGCTGTATTTTTGGTCAGGTGGAATTCCCTCCGGAGGAGCTAGCTGACATAGGATGGCAAAAGCAAGCTCAAGATTTGGACATACCTCAACCAGAGCAAGTTAGAAGTCCTTTTTCTTTATTTATTCTCACTTTGCCAACCCTAAACAATAGTTTTCCTTTAAAATATACTTCACAGTAGTTAACAATTATACAACCTACATTAGGTTTTTGGCATGCACATCTCCATTCTCAACTCATTGATTCTTGAATAGGTATTTTTCATAACGGGGGTAATCATGCTCAGAAGTATTCGTTTGTGTTATTTCTCCAGTTTAGTACATTTTAAAAGTGCCTGATCTGTGTAGGAGGAAAAAAATCAATACACTGTTTGATTAGGAATTCCCTGGGAAATAAAAAGGTGTGTAAGATTAGCTTTCAGATGGCAATGTTTCTTGTCTTTAGAGAGTTCAGATATTAAGGTGTTCTGAGTGGTACCACTGTAGTATCTCCTGAAAGAGCTTTTGAGCTGACGTTGCTTTGGAGATAAAAGCAGTAACGTACATATATACACAATACCTATATTTGCCCCACTTTTATGGTAATTCATGTATTTTGTAACTAGTTTATTTTGAACACAGCTGCCTCGATAAGCTGTTATATATATTTACTATTGCTCTGAATGGAGTAAACCATACAATTGTATTGTAAGACAAAGGCATGTTCTTGCAGAGGATAACAAAATATTTGTGTGATACCCAGCACAAGCTGAAAAGCGACAGCGCTGCAGGGAGTTTACTGAGATAACTCTCTGATTATAACCCGACTTCTGAAAAGACCTGGCTTCCGTTACTACATTCATGAGACACCTGCAAAGCGGAGCAAATACTCACGGTGCTCACTCTTGCACATCTTTTCCCACAGAGGAATTAATCTGTCTTTGCAATGCTTCTTTGCGTACCCTCTAGTGCTTCAACCTTGTTGCTCAGACCCGTTGCTGCCTGTCATGTTTCTGTTAGTGACGATGTATTGGCAAACACTCAAATCCATAAGGTGTCACTTGCTATGTGGCTTTTTTATCTCTGTTCCCATGTAGGCCAATAGTAAGAAAAAATAAAATTGCTTTTAAACAGTCCTTGGCAGAGGCAGTTGGAAATACTTTGTCAAAATAATTTCTTTATAAGTGAAGATTTGTTAAGAATGGGTATCTTTACTCAGACATGCCAGCTGCAGTGAGAGCAGGGGAGCTCTTGGGTCTACATTAAACTCTGGTTAGATTGGGAAAGATCCATCTGTACCCCAGGAAATCGTTAGTTTTGTGGTCGATAACCATGGTCCTCGGTGGAGGGGACACAGGCAGGTTTTCTGTAAGCACATCCCTACTGCAGCCAGTCTCTGCTTTAAACTGGTTCAGAGTTTGGATTGGGCAGCCTTTCGACAGATAACTGCATGAGACTGGAAGTACTGGAGTACCCCAACTGCACATCTGTTTCCTTGCACTTGGACTTTTTAAACAAAGCATTATTTATTCACTCAAAGGTACAAAGGAAACATGAAAAGATAAAACCAAGTACCCCTATATTGGGTCTCCTCCTTGCTTTTTGCCTATGCTTATCACCCTTCCTAAGCAAATTCTGGCCTGTTGCTCCCCATTCCTCTGAAGACTTGATTTTTTTCTCCTGATCTTAAGCTTAGTGCTGGAAAGAACAATAATCCTTACTCTGGCTGCGGTGAAGTAGCTGCTCCAGATAAATGTTTGCACTTGTGATTTCAAGGTCCTGTTTTTTTCCTTCCAAACTACATTTAACTTTAAAGGATGGAATATACTAAACAGGGCTGATGGAATTTTTATAGGACCGAGGTGCTCTAGGAAGTTTTCATAAACTTACTTTTTAAAAAATACTATTATTATGTAAGAAGTTTTGTGATTTCTTGGCTATTCTTTTCTCATCTGAAAGCTTTTATGAACTGTGTAGATCTTTACTGATGGCCGAAGTGATTTTCTGAATCGTGCAGTTTTTTTGTTTTAAATCACTCCATATACTTATTGCTGAATATAAAAACTGCATATAAACAGTTCCTGGAAATTTATTCCCTTGAAAAACAAATAGCAAAGCTCTAGAAAAATCCTCACTTTGGAAAACTTAGTAACTTGTAATAAAACAAAGGAATAAATCATCTTAGATGAAGCAATATTTAAAATAAGAGGGAAGAAAATGAAAAGTTTGCCCTTTATTAAAAAGTCTATAATTGTACTTCTAGCACTTTATGCATTACACAGTGCATAAATTTCTCAGACATCAGCGATTACTTTTAATTTTTGTAAGCAGAGTTCTGAATATATAAACGAATCTTTCTTATCTGTAGTTTTCTACTTAACATATTATAGCTACGGTTTTGCATATATAACATGCAATAGAAACACAAAACCTGACAATCAGATTTTTTGTTTATAAAGAATGGTAAATGCAGTGCACTAATAAAATATTTTTGGGTTAAATTTTCTGTTAGAAAGTGAATGAAAATGGAGTACACACTCTGCAATTTAATTTTGGAACAATTTAATTAACTGTAGTATGAACAGTGTTGGAAGCACAGTTGTTGGGCCCATTCATTACAATAAAGTTGGTGGGAAAGTGGTTGAAAATTTTATATAAGATTTGGATGATTTTCATTAGTTTTAGTAAATTACTTAAGTTGGCTGATTCCTTGTACAGATTAGTGTTATAATATTTAGTGCTTAGCCACTTTTTTTGTTCATAAGATTCTTTTTTCTCTGCAATTTTGTACAAAAAGGAATAATATGGTTAAGTCCATAATTTGCTCATCTAATGTTATAAATTGCTTCATTTATTTAAGTGTTTAGTAGTGATTTTTTAAAGACAAGGAAGGTGAGAGCTGGTAGCACATATTTATGCTTGTAGTACATTATATAGAAACACTTCTCATTTTAATAGGCAGATGTCTTTTACCAACACTTAATTGTTCATGCAGTTGCTAACAGTAACATAATACACATTTTCAGCCACATATATTTGCAAGTATAGCATCTGGTAATTTTATCATTGCGTGTTAAGAAGGCTCATAACCCTTGTCTGAGAATTGCATTGGGTCCCTTAAACTGTGTGCAGCATCCCCAGCATGGAAGCATCTGAGAACCATTCTTCTCCCCATTCCTGTTAACTTCAGTGAACTTTGGATCAGATTCACTTTTAACAGTTTGTTGTAAGATGTTTTTCTGAGTACAAAATTTTAACAGTGAAGGAAGCAGTTCTTAATTTATGCCACATTTTCTTTTTCCATCCTTGAAGAATCAGCATTTCTGCTGTCTTGCTTTGCTTTTCTTCATGGCCCTTGACGTGCTTCTTAGTAGGCAGATGACAGTTCCTAAAAGCTTTTGGCAGCACATCATGAATGACAAATTCCCCTTGCAGAATCAGTGGGAGGCATTGTTGTGCAGATAGTTTTGGAGTCTCCTGAAAGTAGACAAGGGAGGAACAGAAGAACAGCTGACACTACAATAAAGAATATGTTGCTTTCCATGATCCCGTTTTAGTGGTAGCATAAACTTGATTAAGGTAATTCAGGAGACAAGAGAATGTTGGAGGGAATGCACAGTGAAGTCTGATTGTCTGATGTGGACATGATAAAGACCCTGACAAGGTAGAAGAAATTAGTTTTGCAGAGCGTCTGTGAACTTGTAAAAAGAGACTGATGGGCCAGAGATAAGGACACAAGGAAAAGAAGGTCCTGTCCTAACATCCTCAGTGAACAATATCTGGACCTGAGAAACAGAACCAGAACCTGGACTCCCCCACAGCAGTATGTGAGATCGACCTTAACTGTAGTGTTGCTTATTTGCAGCAGATGTAGAGTTAATTTAAGGTAGCATGTAGGTGCTGATAATAAAGTCACATACTGGGTGACTAATGGCATCATGTATTACTCTATTTGTCTTTTAAGTGTTATAGTAAGCTAGAATAGGTGTTCACCCTTGCTGTAGGGATTTCCTTACCCACCTCCTTTGAATCAGTTGGTGAATGGATGGATAGCACTGCCTGCGCTGGCAGCTCTAACTGGTGAGTGGGATGGAGCCCTGTTGAGTGCAGCAAGTAGGGTCATCTGGTCACCTGTTCTAGCTCGCTAGAGAGCTTCTTCTGTTCTTCTCTTCTGTAATTTCTTCTGAATTTTCAGACCGTCATTTGGAACAAAATCTAGGTTCATCCACAATTTTGGAGATGATCAAACTTTGCAATTCCTGTGTTTGCTTTGCTTTTCCTACCCCTATGATGCTTTCGAAATTCTTCCTTTGTTCACTTGCTACTTTGTCTTAAAGAGACTAGATGTAATTTTATTCATGGTCAAACTCTTATAGTCAGTGTTTTGCAGAATGGCCAACCCAGCAGAACCCTATTGGGGCCACTGTATGCTCCCAGTGTACAAATAATAAAAATAATTGTAAAAGGTTTTTATTTCTGCCTTGCCAGATTTAATTCTGACAGAAAGCAATGTATGCCACCCGTCCACACACACAGTATAATAATGTCCTTAGAAACAGTTATACATCACCATATCAAACTATATAATATAAGACCTGTTGGAAACAGACTACTTGGCAAAACAGACTGTTTGTTTGATCCAGAATGGTAATTCTGAAATAGTGAATTTTTTTCTGGAAATCCAGCATTTTACAATGGATTTTTTTTTTCCTTGAATACTTTTAGCTGTAGTGATGTGATTTAGTGGTAGCAGTTCCTCAAAACACAAAAAATTTAACTATGTAGTATAACCACTGAATGCCACTTCATTTCTTACCTAGGCACAGAGGGATGGAAATTGGCCACCTCAGATTTAACCAGCCTTGAATGAGAGTCCAGTAATCAATACAGCAAAAATTCAAAAGGTGATCTCTAGCAACGGTAGGGCCTATATTGTGGTTTAACCCAGCAGGCAGCCGAACACCACACAGCTGCTCGCTCACTCCCACCAGTGTGATGGGGGAGAGAATCGGAAAAAAAAGGAAAATTCGTGGATTGAGATAAAGACAGTTTAATAGAACAGAAAAGGAAGGGAAAATAATAACAACAACAACAACAACAACAACAATAATTATGTTAATGGTAGACTATACAAAATGAGTGATGCACAATGCAACTGCTCACCACCCGCCGACTGATGCCCAGCCCATCCCCAAGCAGTGATCACTGCTACCCGGACCACGCCTCCTAGTTTATATACTGAGCATGACATCAGATGGTATGGAATACCCTGTTGGCCAGTTGGGTTAGCTGTCCTGGCTATGCTCCCTCCCAGCTTCTTGTGCACCTGGCAGAGCATGGGAAGCTGAGAAGTCCTCGAGTAACGTAAACACTACTTAGCAACAACTAAAACATCAGTGTGTTATCAACATTATTCTTGTACTAAATCCAAAACACAGCACTATACCAGTTACTAGGAAGAAAATTCACTCTATCCCAGCCGAAACCAAGACAGCCTATTAGAGTGATTTCTGCATCAATCCTTCTGTCCTATATTCCGGCTTGGCCTGGTTTACTTAACTGTGTTATAAGTTACTTATACCAGGGTTAATTTCTTGATGCCTTTTTGATTTTAGTGGAGTTTAAGTAAGAGTCAGTAGAATTCTTCATCACACTAAAAAAACTTGTCAACAGGGTTGAAGTTTGTTCTGAGCTTTTTGAGAACTGCAGTTTTTGAGACAACTTCTAACATTTTGGTACTCTCTTTACCACACACTGCCTGTGTGAATGAACAAGTATATCAGATGAGTATCAAAGCCTTAGAAGAAGGGAAAGATTATCGTATTCTTTTGAATCTTTTCCTTTTAATCCTGCAGTACTGCTTAGAAGAAAGGTTTGTGGTTTTTTTTTTTCAAACTGGTCCAGGTATCCCCAAAAGACGATAGCTAGCTGCCTTCTCCCATGATATGAAATTTTCACAGTTAGTTGTCCAAAGTTCCCATAGCATGTTGCGGCACCAGAAATCAAAAATTATCTATCACACTAGCTCTTGCTGATACTTGGGTAGCTTTAGCTCATCGCAGAGAACAAATGTCAAACTGTAAAGCCCATCAAATATGAAGACAATAGCTTCTATAGGTACCTAATATAAAGCACATGAAAGTTTTATATAGTATATTGCTGCTATGTCACTATGCCAACCAGAAATTAGCCTTGTTATTTCTTTAGCTGAAGATCTGTTTTATAATACAGACTCAGTGACTGAGGCATAAAAGCCCACGTGCAATTTTTCAGATTCAGTTTTAAGATGAATTTAATGCAGAAGTGAAATGTAGACCTTGGAAAACACGTGCCTCTTCTGAGGCACGGAGGGGAGCAGACTCACGCTCCTCTCAGGCTTTCAGGAGACCAGTGTCCTCAGGGCGGCAAGACAGTGTCTGTCTCTTTTAGATTGCCAATTCTCTTGTGCAGCTTTTAATTTTCTGTAGGTGGGTAAATGTCTACCAGAATAACCCAGACTGGTTAGCATCTTAGTGCTACCATCGTATCAGCAGTAAATAACAATAATCAACCAGCAGTTCCACTATGCTAGCAGTTTTCTACTGATTTGACTTAGCCTCAGTAGGCAAGGATGTAATGCAGAAGTAATGCGCCTCAGAGCTAGAGCTGAGCAGTGCTTACTCATCAGGTGCCAGGTAGTATAGCCTAGATTTCTCCCTGTAGAAAAGGGATATGCTAACACACAGGCATATTGGAGGACTTCCATCCAATAAGACACATAAATATACATTACTGTATTTAAGGGGACCGTAGTAACATCTTGAGCCTGCAATGATTTATAAAGACAGATTACATTGTTGGCTATTCATATATTAAAATTATATTAACTGTATCCAAGCCCATTGTACTACTTACAGCTCCCCCAAAATTCTGCCAGATACTTAAATGATTACACTCCTTGCTCCTTATCAGAAGCATATAGATTTTTTTTTCTTAATATACACCTTAATAAAAAAGATTTTGGACACATTTCCTTTAAAGAAAATCACCATTTTTCTTTAAGGACTTGAGAGTTTTGGTTGAGAATCTCTTGCCTTACTGATCTGCCTAGTGTCTGAACTGAGAATTTAAATTTGGGAGCTAAAAGGAATTTTAATCTAGATTTAAACTAAACTACTGCTACAATTTCAGCAGACTTTGCTCAACCGTTCAAACAATACCTGTTAAAAAGTACTAATCTCCAAAATTTTAAAACGCCTATGGATTCATGCCATTTTATATATGGTTTACAATAAAAATCCCAGTATTTTCTTGTTTCCCCTGGCTAATGTGTATTCGTTTTGGCGTACCCTAGAACACAGCGTCCGAATTAGCTCTCGGGAGCATTTTTTGAGTCTTTAGCTCCGGCTTAGGAAAACAGTAATGGCTCGTCAGTGAAGAACCAGTGCCATCTAGGGCTGAAAGTGGAAAGGAGGGGAAGTGTCCAAAACACTAAATACAGCCTGGGGATAATAGGCTGTACCAGGGACAGGGAAAAAGGGAAATAATGGAAAAAAATCCAGCTAATGAAAAGAGTGGGAAGCACAGTACAGAGACACCCAAATCCTTGCCCAGAGACAGCTTGGGCTCCCCAGGGCTGCCCTGGCTTGGGGAATGCTGGGGAGGGAAAGTGGCCTCTGCCTGCTGACGCTGCCTTTGCTTTGCATCGGTGATACCTGCCCAATGCTCCCCCAAACCAGTCCCTTCACGGGGCTGATTGACTGGGAGTGGGAACGTGCAGGAGGAGGTGGGTCCTCGGCTGCATCCAGACATCACGCCTCTTGGTATTTAAGGGTAATATACATTTGAAGAGGATGCTTATAAAGAAACAGAAAAACGCCACACAGCTTTGGGATGGCACCTTTAGAAAATTCTGACCTAAACTCTGTTTTATATATGTATGTGTTTTATTCCTTTCTTAAAGCTGTTTTAATATCCTACTTCTGTTTATCATGCTTTCGAGTAAAAATTGAGGACAAGACACCTTACACAGAAAATGCATGCTCCGTGTCGGGCACGGCAGCAGAAACTCGAGTTTCCACTCGGTACATCGGCTGAATAAGTTGTCTTTGAACTCCCTCTGGTGGTAGAAAGGTTTTGTAAGTAGGAAAAGGTTTTGGAAGCACTTGTGGAGCCTCAAATTACATAGTTTTAGCAATGAGTTGATAGTTTGTGATTTTTCTTCACACTTCCTAAAAATGGCTATGGAAGAAGATGGGGAAAACGGCAATTAGATAAAACTTACGCAGTGTTTAATTTTTTTATTTTGTAATGCAGAAAAAGAAGTTGGTGGTTTTCTCTCACTCGAGACACAAATGCATAGAGTTACCTTTGGTTGCAATCATGCTTTACATTGGCGAAGCAGCACAATTATAAAACTTTCTCTATTGTCCACAATGGAACTACTTTGAAACAGAAAGAGGCCAGACAGGTCGAGAGGGCTGGGGACCACTCTAACGGGAATGGGCTGGTCTGTGAGATCCTCACTCGTACCGGCGAGCAATTAACCCTCAGACAGGGTTAATTAAGGAATCATTTCCTTGGCGTGACTGGGCTGCTCCTGTAAGCAGCTGCTTACCAGAATGAGCAAAAGAATCACAATCTGCTGCTTTTTTAATGAAAACTTGTCTACATTGCACATGTGAACATACGGGGGTTTGCCAGCTGGATGTTGTGCTATGTCAGAAAACAACGTCAATATTAGACCAAATGTTACTCTGTTAAATTCAAGTCTGTAAACTTCTGCTTTATGTTCTGTCTGCACTGGGTGAATATCAGACCCTTTTCGCTCTTTGATTAATTAGCAATTAATTTAAGTATGTTTTATTTCTAAGAGATGGGGTGTTATTCCATTGAATTATATGTAGTTGAAATTGCTGGGGCTCCATAGCAATGGTCTCTGGAAAAGACATTTTTCTGTATTTCCAGGCTCTGAAAAATATCAGAATTTCTGAACTCACTGAGGAAAACCCCATCTACTCAAATATAACTAGACAAAACTCAATGTATTCTTCATTTAAGAGGAAGTCTCTACAGAAAAAAAATCTTTCTGAAAATATTTGATCTAAAAATAAGGTATTAATCTGCTTTAGAAATGGGAATACCTAGTTTAATTAAGCACAAGAAAACAGTGGAAGATCTTGTTCTCAAAAGTTTTATTAGAAAAAAATTATCATTTAGTTGATTAAAAGGAGCAGAAACTGGAAACATTCTTAGGAGAGAAATAAAAGAAATTGATTCTTAGAGACTTCCAAGAATTAGGAAAATATTTTAAACAGGTTTAATTCAGCTTGCAGAGGTAATCTAAACAAAACATTATTTCATGAAATAAAATGCTCCTTTCTGGGGATGGTATTTTCCTTGCCAGATGTGCCCGATGAGACACCTACAGGAGCCACACGAGAGTTCTACAGGGATCAGAAATCTGCCCATGTCACAGTCATGCACATGTATAATGTTTCTAAGGCTTCAGCTTGTTATGCCAGTGACAGGCAGCCTGAACAGCAAGTCAGGAAAGAATTGCATGACCTTTCATGTCCCATTGGGTACTATATAATTACATATTATAACCAACATATATACTCTAAACATTTATATTCAGCCTGTTATCAGCTATTCAGAACTAGGGTTTAGGGGGCAGATCCTGGATTTCCAAGTACTGCTTGGAGTGAGAAATTCTTGGAGCTGGATCGTGAAATTTTGTGATGCTGTGGGGGATGTGTGCATGCCAGCACCTCAGTTTGGCCAGGAAAGTGCTTTTGAAGTAAATCTTCTGATCATCCCCCCGTACCACCCTTTAGTCTAGGGTAGAAACTCCTGAAATACACAAAGCACTGACTCTGGGATCTTAACACCAGTCATAAGAACATATGTGTTCTTATTGCACTTAGTGTTAATATAGACAGAGCCTGGGATCTTCCCTTCCTGGACCCAAACACAGGGAACACTTCAGCCTGACATCGTAGGGTTCTCCTCTGACACTGAGTACTCCCCCATACTTCTGCCTGCTTCCTGCAGATGCTGCTCCGGACTTCAGGGAGTGTTACTCTCTGGGTCTCTATAGCTTGCTATATATAGACTGCAGGGAGACGTTAATGAAAAGCAGTGCACACGTGTCAGAAGTCAAGGTACTGAGGAGATTTGGTGCTGACAAGCTGGTGGCATTGTTTTTTGGCGGAAAGGTAAATACCCACTTATACCGAGGAGATGACACTGTTCTCTCCTGCCTTGGCTTATGAGGCCTTACTGCAGTCACACCAGCTCTGGGTAAAGAGTATACAATATCAAGCCTGTGGGTCTCAGGACTATGTCCAGGTACGTACCTCATAGATGAAAGGCAAGCTCATACTGCTGACTAAACCATCTGGATGCAAAGTGACCTGTTGCATCTCACCTGGCACCTGTGGGGCTGGATGGTGGTGTTTCACAGGACCCTGGGCAGTGAGGGTTCCCTTTGCCCGCCCACACTGCCATGTCCGGATAAAAAGGATGCGAAGGAACTTGTGGATGCCATATGTTTTCAAGTGCTGATCACACACATGCAATCACTTGCATTGCACATACCTTCCTTTCCTCATTACGCTTTGCTGTGTGTGCTGCTGTATTAATTTTATGACTACTTTGTACTTTTCATAGTTTAAAGTGGGTTGTATTTTCCTGCTGGTCAGCTTTAGATGCTGTACCTGATTAGTTTTATGGCCTGTACTGGTTAGCTTCTTTTCTCAGTTTCCACGTGGGCTGCCTGTTACCAGGGTGAGTGATAACGCTTTGACTATGTCTATGTTACAGGTCACAGGGTATAATGGAAACAGATTTGTAGAAGAAAACAGCTGAGATTTTCATGTACACACTACTTACATTTTGTGATTTTTTTGCTTCATAGAATCATAGAATCA
>NW_009191516.1:0-208 GCF_000690835.1 Fulmarus glacialis | reverse complement strand
GGCTGGCACCCGGCCAGGCCTCCATTTTCTGCTGCCCTCCCTTCCCCGGGGCCGATCCTGGGGGCGAAGGCGCTGCCGCCCCCGGGGGTGGTTGGGGTGGTGTCCCCCCACTCCCCCTCCCCGAGCCCGTCCTGCCGCGACGGTGGCACAGCTCCGCCATCAGCCAGGGCACGGCGAAGCCGTGAAACAGCTCCTTGTCCTCTTACCC
>NW_009191515.1:0-1820 GCF_000690835.1 Fulmarus glacialis | reverse complement strand
GCTGCCTGCCGGGTTAAACCACAACACCAGCTATTTAGGGCATCACCTAAATACCACTGTAAGCAAGAAAACTGACTGCGTTAGTGCCAGCTGCTTATGGAAGAGAAGAGAATATGACTACCTGGGTGGACTATGTCGGAGATAAAAGAGATGGCTCAGCTACCCTGAATTATCTTACCTGTAAAAATTAAGGTAACACAAATAACACAAGTTCTGGTGATATCCAGAAAAATATGGCAATTCAGCAGTACAAATCACCTGGCCAGTACAAGGTACCAACACTGACTTGGAGCTACCAGTCAAGCCACCCTACTCCTTCTCTAAAAATACAAGTATTATGTATATGTATTATACATGTATTATGTATAAGCATAAGCTTATACATGTATGTATAAGCATTTTGGGATACAGCACGAAAGAAAATTCTCTTGAGGCAATTTCTGCCATACAATGTCTCCAGATAGCATTGTAGGTCTTTCTGCACATCCCAGAGAAGAGATGTAGAATAAAACTGGCCCATCCCTGGGGAAAAAAATTGTAATAAAAATATGCGGACTGATTCTCTGTTTTGCAAGTGAAAAATAAATCAAATTTTGATGGGTTCTTTTGTCACTAACATAACTAACTGCCCCAGAATCAGGATAACGGGAGGGCAAAGCCCCTGGTCTGCAGTCATAGCAGGACACATCGTAACAGCCACAATACAGATTTCCGTAACAGTATGAGAAGTGCAATATATTGCACTATTGGCTGCTGGGGCTCAGTGGACAATTGCTATCGTCCCTTCGCATCAGGAAAGTCATCGATCCAGAGGCAAAGGGGTCCATCTCGGACTCTGCGCGGGATGCAGCCAGGCCCTTGGTCCGCAAGTCTAAGGAACGACCAGGACCTGTGTCAACCAACCGTTGAGTTCCTCACCATTATTTCAGTAGAGTTGGAAGAATACGTGAAATAATCCAAACAAAATCAATGTTTGTATTGTAGATGTTTTAAAGTTTGATATACTTGAAGTAGAATGGCTTAAACAGACTTGCAAATCCAGCCTGGCGTTACACTAATTACTCTAAACGAATTCACCAAACTGTGCAAACTGCTGAGTCTGTACTATAAAAACCTTCCGTAAATACCAGGCACTGGGATCCAAAACGCTTCAGCGCATCCTTGGATTATCATCGCAATTCTCAACTCCCTGGCAGTTTATAAGTAAAGAAACGTTACCGACATAAACCTACTGTTGGTATAACCACTGAGGGCCTGAAACCATACCATTGCCATTACTGGGAGTAGTCCTGGATTAATCTAGCCATGTACTTATTTAAAAAGCATTGTTCTTTCTGCAAACATTTAAAAATAAACAACAGATTTCAATACTCCAAAAAAAAAGCTTGCGCACCACACCTCTCCTGTGCATTTCGCAATCAATGCCTGTGATTCTGGGTATGAAGTTTGCTCCTGCAAAAGTCTGTGGGAACACAATAGGATTTTACAGAACATTAAAAAGCATAGTTTTATCAATGAGGAAACACACAAAAATGGCCTGATCTCTAAGCAAATAGGCAACTCTGATTAAAAGAAAAAGGACTAAAAAACCCTCTGAAATGCTAAACTTAGCCATCACAGGTAAAAAATACTGCCATATGCTGCCACATAGCTTCACTCTCATTCAGCAATCACAGGGATCAACAAAACATTGTCAGGACTTATTTCAGTTAGCGTGGATGATACTGCAGAGATTAGATTAATTAAACCGACAAATCCCAAGCACGGATCAAAAGCATCCAATATGGAGAAAGCAAGCTGAGTGAGAGGCGGGAAGTGCT
>NW_009191514.1:1114-1402 GCF_000690835.1 Fulmarus glacialis | reverse complement strand
GGGGGGAAGGAGCGAGGCCGGGGGTCCCGGAGCAGCGGGGTGGTGGCTCAGCGAGGGGTTTCCAGCCTGAAGCGGGGTGGTGTCCGTGTCTCCCCAGGACCCCGATGGCACTCGGTGTCCCCCTGTCTTGGGGACACTCAGTGTGTCACCGCAGCCCCTGCGCCTCTGGTGGGACGTGGGCAGCATCCCCAGGGTCTCTGGGGGGATCCCGGTATCCCCGGGCTGCACCCCTGGGTCCCCCAGAGGTGCCCCAGGGTCCCTGGGATATGTCCTGGTGTCCCCAGGCGG
>NW_009191514.1:0-697 GCF_000690835.1 Fulmarus glacialis | reverse complement strand
CCGGTGTCCCCAGGCTGCACCCCAGGGTCTCCAGAGGTGCCCCAGTGTCCCCAGGACGTGCCCCGGTGTCCCTGGGATGTGCCCTGATGTCCCCAGGGACCTTGGGATGTGCTGCGGTAGTCCCAGGAGGTGTCCCCAGGGTCCCTGGAATGTGATTCAGAGTCCCCAGGACGTGACCCAGGATCCCCAGGAGATGCCCTGGTATCCCCAAGGTCCCTGGGATATTCCCTGGTCTCTCCGGGGTCCCCAGGTTGTTCCCCAGTGTCCCCAAGCCAGTCCCCAGGGTCCCCGGGATGTGCCCCAGCACCCCCAGGACGTACCCCAGGGCTGGACCTCAGTGTCCCTGGGCCGGACCCCCTGTCCCCAGCTGCACCCTGGGTCCCCAACCGGACCCCATGTCTCAGGCTGGACCCTGCTGTCCCCAGGCTGCCCCCCATGTCCCTGGGCTGTTCCCCGCTATCCCAGGGTGTACCCCATGTCCCCAGGCTGTCCCTCACTGTCCCCCAGCCGTACCCCAGTGTCCCTGCCGTGTCCCCTGCCCCAGCCCATCTCCTACACCCCAGGCTGTCCCCCACTGTCCCCACACTGTAACCTGCTGTCCCCAAGCTGCACCCCGCTGTCCCATCTGTACCCCACGGTCCTAATGCTGTCCCCTCCCCATCCCAGCCTGTCCCTCTCTGTCCCACGCTGTCCCCCG
>NW_009191513.1:244-1467 GCF_000690835.1 Fulmarus glacialis | reverse complement strand
GCCGCTTTCCCTGCGCCCCAGGGGCGTGAAATGCCACGAATCGAGAACTATAAAATAACCCTTTTGGGCAGGACAGGGCGATCAGGCGGTCTGCCGTCCGCCCCGGGCTGCTCTCGCTCGTGTCCAACCCCGATATTTCAAGTTGTGCGTTGCGATAACAAGAAGTGCAGTAATACGTTAAACCAGGTAGTTTGTGAAGGATTAATCCTTTGCTTGCTTCAAATCTGAACAGGAATCTCCACACAAATGCCCCACATGTGGAAGAACCTTTAATCAAAGAAGTAACCTGAAAACTCACCTTCTTACCCATACAGACATCAAGCCCTACAACTGTGAGCAGTGCGGCAAAGTGTTCAGGCGAAACTGTGATCTACGGCGGCACAGTCTAACTCACACCCCGCGGCAGGACTTCTAGAGCAGCCAGGGACCCGCGCCCGCTCCGGCAGCTCCAACTTGCCCATTTTACTCAAGGACTGTGTTGTAGGAACTCACAGACACGCACACGCACACGCGGAGACACACACGCAGAGTCGGGGCCAAGCTTTCCTACCACACGTCTGCGAAACTCCTTTAGAGAGTGCGGACTGCAGGATCGGGCCCCTCTCCAACCCACACCCAGGCGTAAAGCTCATCTTGTAGATACTCGCGGCTCATTTTAGAGCTCTGTACAGAACGTGGTTTTCTTCGTTTGTTTGTTTCGTATCGTCGTGTCAGATGCACATCGATAACAAATCGGGGAGGCAAAGTATCTCTTAAAAGTGTATTTCAAAATAAATCCTTTTTCTTTTCCAAATACCTCCTGCCTTGTTGTATTATTCTCTGAACATTTGGGCTTTTTTTTCCTGCTGTGTCGATGCAATGGTAAAGCATATTGAATAAATTTCCTAGCCGGGTAATTGTACTGTCACAACAATTTTGGTGATCGCTTTTGTTTGGCCTGTTTCACTGTCGCTGTTGTGTTATCTATTGTTAAGTAAAATGAAAGTGCCGTATTTGAGAGTTTATAGCTCTATTACTTAATAGTATGAATGTCTAAACATTAACTTCTGTACTTTTTTTATTTTCCCGAACGAAATATTTTTTTTTTTTAAAGAAGAGAAAGAAAGAAATACTTGCAAATAAACAGATCTTAGGAAATAATGCATAGAGCCGTTCTTACGCCAAAGCGGCTTATTAGTAACTTATTTGCAATCAGCCCATATATTGTAAAAGTCATCCCTCTC
>NW_009191513.1:0-213 GCF_000690835.1 Fulmarus glacialis | reverse complement strand
CCCCCGGGGGGGATTGCCATAAAACACCCCCCTGCCAGTAGACTTTGGACACGGGCAATTCACCCGCGTAGACAGGGACTTTATCCTGCAGAAGACGATTATTTCCCGACAGCTCTGGAAGCAAACAGCGAGGCGCAGATACCGCCCCCCGCCCCGGGGCTCATCCGCCGGCCCCTCGCGGGGCAGCGGCGCTGCCCAGCCCGGGGATGAGCC
>NW_009191512.1:0-1591 GCF_000690835.1 Fulmarus glacialis | reverse complement strand
CACTCGATCCCCTCATCCAGATCGTTTATTAGTTTAATACATCTTAGTTTAATATATCTTAGTTTAATATATCTTAGTTTAATATATCTTAGTTTAATATATCTTAGTTTAATACAGTAGTGGTACAAAAACCATAACTGCTGCTTGGGTTAGAAGGGACTTGGAAAAAATACTACGTGGGAGACCAGGTGAGAGGTGCATAAATAATGCAGGGCATTGCATATGCATAAGCAAAAATTACATATGCAAAAAGATATAGGCAGTATGTTTCTCCTGCTGTGCATAATAATTCCTCATATAATTAAAATTTACCAAATAAAAAGCTGAGAGTCTAATTTCCAGGCAGGGCTGCCCCACAAGCACCATCTGAATCCCACATTTGCCTGTGCAAGACACCACCAAGACACATAATTCTCATTTTCCTTCAGCACAAGTGCAGACCTCAGCTCCATTCTGACAAAGGGGGCTCACAAAATCCATTTTATTGGTTTAATATAATTTTACAACTGAAAAAAAAAGCCTCATCATGTTGTTCTGTGCACTTATCTCCCGGTTTGCTCTTTCCTCGTGAGAGACACAAAGTGGGGATTGGGGATAATGAAAAAAATTTCAAGACAGCTAAATGCATGAAAATTAAAAAACCTTCTTTCTGCATCCTTGGTAGGTCTTAAGTCAGACGATGTGCGTAACAAGCAGTGGCTGCTTTTTCTCTTTTGTCTCCATGTCTTGAAAAACTGTTATTTTCCAAGGTCTTTTTAAAATAATTTTTAATCATCCCCCCCCCCCTTATTTTTTTTTAAATTAGGCTCTCTTCAAATGCAATTGCAAGTCTTTTCATCCTAATCTAGAAAACCTGTCGCTGTCTCTCTTTTCTTGTAAACAGACAAACACATCAAAGGATGGAGCGGCATCTCATTCACCCAACAACTGAAGCTCAAGTTTCTATAGTGGAGCTCCAGGAACAGATTTTGATGAAACAAAAAGATACGGTTTTAACACTGAATAATCATGCGTTTCAGCTTCTTCCTGAAAATCTAGCTACTTTGGAGGAACTAACAGAGAATAATATTGCAGCACTAGGTAATAAATCCCTAAATGTTTATCTCATGTGAAACCAGAGAACTAAGCAGAAAGATTTTTCAATACCACATAGGCCAAAGTCACCACCTACAACAGCTGACAATAGCTCAGCTATTTTCTACAACAGGGAAAAAATGGGAAATTGTACCTACTTGTACTAAGTAGCATTTGCAGGTACAACACATACTCCTGACTTTAAATTCACCTCTGTAATACTCGTAATAATCCCGACCGCCCTGAATTAATGGATATGGTTTTAAATAACGTGGACCCTCTCCAGGAGCTGGGCGCTCCCGGCTCCCGCAGGCACAAGCGGGGTGCTGCTGGGCCGGACCCCGCGGGAGGGGACGGCCAGGGGCTCTGGTTGCTACGGGCGGCGCCGATGGCGCCCGTGTCACCAGGAGACACTCGCCTGTCACCAGCTGCCGCGTCAGCAACGAGCCCTGGGGGGAGCTGGTTTGCGATAGCATCCCCCCCAGCGCACCCCCTCCCCAGCGCACCCCTCCCCAGC
>NW_009191511.1:1316-5882 GCF_000690835.1 Fulmarus glacialis | reverse complement strand
ATATATATATATATATATATGACTTAGTGTCCCTGCAGCCACCAGATGAATAACATTGCAAGGCCACCTACAAACCTCTGTGTTCCTCCCTTATCCTCGTCTCACAACTTGGCTCTTCTCTCTCTGCATTTCAACTCATTCATTTACTTGATTAATGAATTATTATTAATGAAAAATTGACATTGCTTGGAGACATTTTTCGTCTTTGATGCCACACCAGTCCTCAACCCTGGTCTGAAACATGTGTGTGAATATTTATAAGCAGATTCCTATTTTCTTTCCAAAAATGTATAATTATGCTGCGGTTCGTTGGCATTTCATTAAATATACAACAATAAGACTAAGCTTTCACTGGGCTATCTAGAAGAAGTTCAAATAGTGAATAACGCTGCTACACCATACATATATTTTATCAGCCTGCTCTCAGCTTTGTTCTGCAGTGAGAGATGGATTCAGTTCCAAACTTCAGTAATAAATAGCAGCAACGGGTCTCCCTAACCTACAAAAGATCAATTTTCCCCATATAGTTTGGGATGGGATCCTCAGTCACCTGTATTCATTTCAGCTCCCTGCATGTAAACATTTCATGTTTTCATTAGTCTCATTAGCTCTCGTTAGTGTCAGCAGGTTGCTCTCAAATGACCCACTGTCTTTGCAGCGAGGTTATGTCAAAGACCAATAAACTCATAGCATAAAACTATAAATAAAGGTGGGCGGCTTGACGCTTGCCTTAGATGTATGTTGCTGTGCATGAATTCAAGAGTTTCCAAGAAAAAATGTAAGTCTGTGTCCTAGCACTCTGGAAGGTCATAGAATACACTATGCACTTTTGGGGAGACAAGTTTATCATACATGGTTTATTTTATCATTTCATGTCCTTTCTCCCTGCCACAGATATCAGCAAAAACCTGTTTTGTTGAGGCTTGCTCTGCCTTTCATTGTAGAAATCAAGTTTCCAGGTAGATAATGCAGTGAAGGTTCAGTTATAATATCAACTATGATCCATAACTGTCAGAGAAAAAATGTCAAGCATTAGTCGTGTCTGAGCTCAGTAGAATGTGGAATAATTAAAAACAATGACGCCTTTTGAGTACAGTATTAGCAAACGAGAGCAGGGGTTGACAGCCAAGCACAATTCGACTGACCTGGGACCTGCTGACATCTCTGGGCAGGAGTGCTACAACCCATTGGCCTCCAAGCCCGACAGCTTCTGGTGGCTTCATTTTTTTATCACCTTAAAATCTGAGACTTTGGAAAGATCTCACAAGTTGAACTGTAGGGCCCAAGAAAAATTTTGATTGCTTTTCATTGGCCTGTACTCAGTGCTGCTGAGATCTCCGAGATCTACCTGACTCAGAAGATAATTATGCAAATTCTACAGTTCTCCTTAAAACCTGGATGTTTTTATCTGTGTACCTCGCTAACAAAACAGAGTTTTTTACCTCTGAACAGCTGTACACACTTTATAAGTATTCAGAGGACTTGAGTACTGTCATATTTAATGCACTCATGGAAGTGAAGATGCAGGTTCACTCATCATGAAGGTGCCACCCACGAGGAATCGTGGTCCTACTTCAGTTATGGATGCCCCTCAGCCATATGTCTAAGCAACGTTTCTTTCCAAAGGTGCAAAGAGAAGAACGTGGAAAAATGACAAAGCGCAGCGTTCGACCCTCCCAGGCTGAACAGCACTGAGGGCTAGAAATTCCTTTGCAAGACCTATTTGGTATGAAATCTGCTCTTTGACAGACCATCTCTATTCAGCTGAAAAACCTTCTGGCAGCACACAGACTTCATATAATTTTAATGTTATTATTTATTATCGTAGTACCTAGGAAACCCAGGCTCACTCCAAGACACCATTCTTCTAGATGTGCAAATGCAGAAAAAAGGTCAGTCCCAAATTGCTGCAGTACAGTGTTGAAGCTCAACAGGTCAGTAAAGACAGAGGGGAACATACGAGGAAACAAGGCAAAAATAACTCATCCTCTTAAGTAAATAAAATTACAAATGGAAAATTGATATAGCAAGAAGACGATTTACCTGTAGTGATAGTCAGAAGCAGAGCTGGGATTAAACAAGCCTCGGGAGTTTCTGGTTCTCAGGCCGTTAGCCAATACCATCTCTATTAGTCATATTGCTATGAGGGAAGTATACAACATGCTTATGTCATTTTTTCCAATTTACCTAACAGTATGAAACTATTAGAAAATAGCAATGTAAGTGGTTTTTCAGTAGTGAGTCTTCTCATGCTGTCGAATTAACACCCTTTTTGCTGGTTTATGCAGATCTTAAATGGAAATTGTTCATGGATTCTTTGCGTCTAATCTGCCCTTTCATATTTTATGGGTATATTTTAATGCAGCCCACAGGGTTGTTCAGACACATGTTACACTCTTAAAAATATCCTACTCTGGCTGCTGAATATATTGCAATGAAAAATCAAGAATTCTGGATGGGAAAAAATATAAACCCCTTCAATTCTTTCTAAAGTTTCTGCCAGTGAATTAATAAAAAATTGTTCAAGAACCTGGAGAATATTGCAAAGATCAGAAAGTTCTAAAAGAAAAAAATTTAGTATGATGATCTCTTTTTAATGTTTACTACAATTAAAAAATATTAAATTAACTCAGCAAGACTGGATCTGAGGCAATTAGGAGATATGAGACATCACTTGCCAGACTGATTGCACTGTGCTTGTATTTTAAACTGGAGAAATGTCAGTTTTCCCAGAGCTATGAGAGGTCTGTTATCAAAGACTGCAAAGTATTACACTGCGTGAGCATTAGATTGATGCTTCTAAAATTGAGTAAGATTGAATTAAAGCAGATAGTTTGATGGACTCCCTGTAGGAAAAATCCTGTATTTCTCCTAGACAACATTATTCAACCTGAAATCTTTTGTTTCAGATTTGTATTCTTTAACTTATCAGACTACTGCTTTACAACTCCCAAAGTAAACAGTATCTCAGTCTCTTTATGAAATACATAACCCTTCAGGTGACATGTTCTTCCACTCTGGTTTTCTCATCCTCCTGGAAAGTGTGTTCCCACCCCCGTAATTCATTCTGCACCCCATGACATCCCAATAAAGTAAGAGAAACTACATGTCTCGTTCAATTCTCTGAGATTTTGTTTTATAAGGAATAGGGGAGCACAGGGTTACAGATTCTCCTGTTCTAGTTTGTATCAGTTTTTTTTAAAAAAACAAAATTACCTGAAAGATTTTACCTACCTCTGTGCTATTGCCATTGCCAAAAGTCTCCATCAGTGCAAGAGTCTCTCCCGGGGAGTTTGAACTTTCCTTTAATCTAATCCATTTAGAAAATGACTCAGAATTTATTGAATAAAGTGGAGAAAATTGATATATTTTCATTAAGCTGACAAAGTCTTTTTCACTGCTGGCATCTGTGAAATGTGTTCTCTATTTAAATTTTATTTATATCAATCTTCTCTGGAGGAAACTAGATTAAAATGGCATGCCTTATACTTACAGTAGAAACTTTCCCATCCTGCAACGAGTGTCATACCGGTTTTGAAAACAAACTCTGTTTCTTATTCCTTGGAGTAACATGATACCTATGATCGGGAGGAAGCGCAATCTAGTACCTCTATTCCTTTGTATTCTATTTCTGTATAAACAAGATGTGTACACTTTATCACAGGCAAAGAGATAGCTGCTGTGGCTTTATAATGGCAAATGCAGAAGCAGTCTTGGAACATTTTAATACATAGCATATTCCCTCTGAACTGATGAAAAATGCATGATGATACTTTGCTCTGTTTTCATATTCCAGGGTCTTCCATAAACATGAATTAAAGTTATATATTACTCTGTGAGTATTGTCATATTGTTACATTGTTAAATATAATGTCTTTATACTTATTGTCATATACAGTTTGTCATATTGTTAAAGCAATTTCCTAAATACAAATGCAGAAAATTTAAAGGAGAATTCTACCTGCAAAAAAAAAGTCTTTGCATTTTTTATACACACTGGAGTAGGAAACATGACGCAAGCAAGTGCCTGTGAGTCTCTGGGCTGTGTGTGCACATTTGCTCCCAGACCAGCCTCTGCCCGTGCCCTGTTAATCGCCTGCAAGAGGGCAGTTAGTCGCCGCTTTGAATGACTGAGTAGCTGCAGTTTAATGCGAGAACTCAAAGACTGAGAAAGGTGAAACTCAACAAGTTCAGGAGTTTCAACAAGTAAGGAAGTTTTAGTCAAATGGATTGTGGGTTTTTTTCCACGTATTGCTTGATTCAAGAGGAAGATGATGGAATGGCTAGTGTTTCCATGTTGATTTGATCTCAGTTTAGATGTAGATATTTGAAGGTGTTCAGTGCATTTTTACTGTCCCATAATAGAATAATTTGTTACTGAAATTCAACTACCCTTATGCAACCCACAAGGTTCTTACGAACTTTGCAGGCTGAAGCCCACAGAATTCAGCCTAAGCTGGAAGTTCCCTGCAGCCACTTATGCCTTTGAGTATTATGTTTGGGAACAAAAACATTTTAAAATGCAACAGAATTGTGTAAACACTAGCAAATAGAATCTATTCTCTT
>NW_009191511.1:0-1246 GCF_000690835.1 Fulmarus glacialis | reverse complement strand
CTATATTCAATCTGATCCCCAGATCTCTTATCTGTAGTTTGTTTCTCTGTTTGGTACACATGATTAGCAAATGCCATTTCAACCAAATGCTTTTTTGTCTGTTAATCCATGCAGAATAAATACATCAAAAGTTAAATATTTTGATCAAAAATTTTCTGTAGCTTTGCAAACAAAGATTAAAAAAAAAACAGTGTGAATTGGACTGGGAAAAAAAATCTCAAGAATTTTCTGAAGAAAGTTGCTGTTCTCCCCAGCTCCATTACTTAATATGCTTAGAGTTTAATATTCTTATAGAAGAGGCATTTTCTTGAAAAGAACTGGGATATAACCAATCTGTTATTTACATGAGCTGGGGAACAAAAAAAACCTCAAAACAAAACACAAAGCAGGAATAGTCAAGGCTCTTTTATACCATATCGTTTTTCTTTCCCCGTGGCCGAGGGTATCTATCTCAGTCAAATCAGCCTTGCATGACAAAACTCCATGCTTCATGTATTCCCCAGCCAGCGAGACGAACACAATGAAAACCACTCCAAAACATTGCAGGTGTCTAATTTAGCATGATGTGAGCACTCACAGCCTGTGATGCCTGGTGTCTAACGGGAGTCTGTAACTCTCATCCAGAATTAGCAGTTTGGGTCACCGAGAAGCTCAGGTTCCTCAGGATCTGGGAGATCTTGAACGCAAACCACCCCGAGGGAAAGCATCTTAACTTTAACAATCCTCTCGCTCACACAACCGCTTCAGCACATCTCAGAATGACATAACCTAAATGGAGAGAAGCTGCACTGTATTCCCCGGGGAAGCTTTTCCCCCCCTCCCCGTACAGGTGTACCTAACCTCAAACGCAGCAAACCGTGATTCAGTTTAAAGCTTTTTCCTGCCTCTTTGAACAGAGCTGGAGGTGTAAAACTTTGAAATCGAGTAGACCTCAAAGGATCAGCAGTGCCCAAGAAGGACAACTGGTCCTAGAGATTAAAAGGCTTTTAATAGAAGAGAAAACCTATAAACACAAGACTCAAAGGAAATCGTTTTCATTGGGCTCTGGACGCCCCTGCCACAGCGTGGTGCTGAGGACTAGACCACAGCAAGCTTTGTAGCGCTTCGGACTTACAAAGGATTTTGCCCACTTACATGTTAGAGACAAATAGGAGCTTTTCATCTGCAAATGGCCTTAGTTTCTCCCTTTATAAAAGGAGCCTTGTCTCCAGCCCAGCTATACTGGGTAAGGACAGGTGAGGGTACT
>NW_009191510.1:6458-10702 GCF_000690835.1 Fulmarus glacialis | reverse complement strand
GCCGGGTTAAACCATGACAGTATGCCTCAATCTGCACTTGCAGTAACCATCTGATTCCTGAAAGTCCTGACCCACTACCCAGCATTTTGGGGTCCTTACCCCAAAACCACTCGTCAATACCCTTCTGCTACCACACAGACACCCGGGAACCCAACGGAGGGGACCAAAGAAGGCGTGGAGATGCACAACCCCCTGGGCTGGGTGTAGACCAGGTGCAGAGGTGTCAATCCTGTACCCTCCAACCCAGAGGATCCCTCCGGAGCACTGGGAGCAGGACATCACTCCCACTGGGATGCCGCAAGGGGACTGGTTTAACTTCCCTTCTCCAGTTACGGCTTGAGCAAAACTTGGTGGTGAATAATGCTCAGGTTAATTTTTTGGAGCAGTATCCAGATCCAGCGTTGGGTGAGGGCAATCAGTAATGTTTGCCAGAGACACACACCACCACACAAAGCCTTTGGGTGGGGGCAGGGGGCTCTGATGGGACTCCCTCCCAACCTCTCCATCCCGCAGCAAACATTAACCCCTGACGGCATGATGAGCAGGAGCTTGGTCACGGCAGCCACCACCAAACATGCCACCATTCACCCCCTTCATTAACAGTGAGAAGGGACGATGGTGACCCCATCCACACATCCATGTTCTTCCCCAGGGAGACCCCTCCATGATGCAATTATTGCAGAATTTAAAGACACTGCAGCCGGCTAACATTTTGCTGGCCAACCGAGCAGATTTCCTTCCACCGCACGCTTTTTGCTCCCCACCAGCTAATAGCCGTACAACCCAACAGCGCACTAGAGGGTAGATATCAGCCCAGAGAGACAACAAGCAGGTGTGGAGGAAGCATGCAGACCCGGGGCTGCGACTGTTGCCAGCGCCGTGGCAGCAGCGAAGGTCCCCCCCGGGGGACAGTCACAGCTGCCACCTCCCAAGCAGCTGCGGGAAGCCCGTGCACGCTCTTGGAGCAAAGCGAGATGAATTGCAGCAAGGGTTAGGGCAGCCAGGCAGCCACCCTGCCTGCCTCCTCCAGCCTGATCTCCGGTGGGGAGATCAAAGCCTTTTGAGATGCCGCACAGGGCTGCAGCTTGCTGTTTTGCAGGGGGAATTATTGCATGACACTCAGGGAACCATCTCAAATGCAGAGACCCAGCCATTGTAGTGACAGGACAGGGGGGAATGGTCTTAAACTAGAACAGGGGAGATTCAGACTAGATAGAAGGAAGAAATTGTTTACGCTGAGGGTGGTGAAACCCTGGCCCAGGTTGCCCAGAGAGGTGGTAGATGCCCCATCCCTGGGAACATTCAAGGTCAGGTTGGACGGGGCTCTGAGCAACCTGATCTAGTTGAAGATGTCCCTGCTCACTGCAGGGGGTTGGACTTGATGGCCTTTAAAGGTCCCTTCCCACTCAAACCATTCTGTGACTCTATGATTCTATGATTCATTAGGTGGATCTGATTATTTCCCCACGTTATTAGGTATACTCGGCACTCCATAGATTTTACTTCCAAATTCCTCAGCAGCTCCAAGTGACCATGAAGGTACTTCCACATGCTGCAACCTGGAAACCCAAACAACGCTGTTTCTCTTATTAAAAACAGTTCCTTGATTGTACAGCTTCCCCCATGGCGCGGGATGCTGCCCGGGCACACCGTCGGTGCAAAACACCCATCCCCGCTGTGCTTCGGTGACCACTGTGCTGCCTACGAGCCCAGAGCTTGGGTTTTCAGCCCAGCTCCAGGACACAACCCAAATCTTCTCCGACCAGCACATCCCAACTATTTAAACAAGTTACTAATTGCTGTTCTGAAAGGCATTTTTTGCCCAGTGCATTTCAAAGACTTGAGAAGATGCAAACCTCTATTTTGCTATTTCAAAAGGTCCTACCAACACTCACAGGGATGGGGATGTGGTGCCACAAGCAGAAGGTTTTGCTCACCAAGACGTTAGGACAATCCATCAAAGCAAGGGAGTGCTTCCCCTTCACAATTACTGTCCTACCCGCACGTAACCAACCATACCAGCAAGACCAGCTAAGTGCTGTGCTGCAGCTTTTTAAATAGAGAAGGAAAGCCATTAGTAAGATAGAAGGAAAAAACCCCACTGAATTGGGTTTCTTTTCTGCCAAAAGTAAATCTTTTGAAAGGCCGTAGAGGGAGACGTTAAAAAAAAAAAACCACATACAAAGAAAAATGCAGCTTAAAAAATAAAGCATTATCAGCCTCTTCCAAATGAATCCAAACCCTTATGAAACCCACTGAAGTTCTACGCAGAGAAATTCCTCCATAATTGGATTACTGGTGTTAAAAAAACATCCTCAAGCTGCCGTCAGCTCTATCCTTATCTAAACCCAAGTTTACATGATGCACAACAGAAGCAGCACGTCTGCCTTTCATCTGCATGGATTTTAGAGCTACACAAGACCATTTGTGACCAGAAGATCTCAACCAGCTTCTGAACCACAGCTGGTGCCTGAGCCACGGCAGCGACGGCCTTCTCACCTGCTTGTAGAAGGTGGGATGGGGTCACCATCCTTCTCACAAGGATGAGGGAAAGCCTCCAGTCTCTAGAATATATCCTGTAGGATTTTGCTGCCAACAGGGATGAAGACTGATGCCACCTGCTGATGACCTTACTCTACAGAAACGCAGCTGCATCCTGGACGTTTCCTGAGCTCTTGCAGTGGGGTGGGGTTTTCAAAACGAATAAAAAATAAGCAACATATCATGCGAGATCTCGCTCTCGAGCAGATGATAACTGAGATACAAAGACAGCGGTCCCAACACGAGCTTTTCTTCCACCGACCAGAGAAGGTTTGCAGAGGAACTGCTAAATCACTCAGCGGCGTGGGGAGAGGTAGCTGTTGGTGCTCACAGGATATCTGCTAAGCCTTTCCCTATTTATTATCTTAATTAGGGATCAGACAGCTATTGAAATTTGCATACAATACAAGATTTGGAAGAGATGTAACCGTCGCTGAGAACAAAAACGGATTATGAAGCATCCCAGGGGGTTGAAAAATACAGGCAAGAAACAAAATGAAACTCGGTCAAACACAACTTTAATCAATAGCCACAGAGGGAAATAGCCTCAGCTGCAGGGAGAAGTGGCTCCTACTGCCATTTACTGGCTTGGGGTGGCGTAATGTTTGGGTTTGTTTAAATACTTAATGGCAGTCAGATAATATCGAGCAAGATATGGGATGAGAACTTACACAAAATGCAGCAATGACATAGCAGCACTCATGGATATTTGGACATGCTCAGCAGAGCATGGAGAATGAAGGGTTCAGGTTTTTAGACAGCGTTGGTAGCTATTTATGCATAATTAGCTAAGCAAACAGAGGATTATGCACAGCTGAGATCACCTTCTCAGCAGACAGATAGCAACAATTGGTTCTAAAAGAGAAGCATGAATGACAAAGTGATTAAAGGGACCAAACCCCAGTGAAAAGGAGAAGCTGCTTGAACTCAACAGGTTTGGATTGCATATGACATCCCACCAGCTGCGCGGTCCCTACGGGATCCATACGCTGGACACAAAGGGAGGGGATTTTCAAACCGAGATGACGCAGGTTGATGAGTCTTGACCATGGAAGAGTAAGATCATGTCCTGGTTTTGGCTGGGATAGAGTTAATTTTCCTCCTAGTAGCTGGTATAGTGCTGTGTTTTGAGTTTCGCATGAGAACAATGTGATAACACACCGGTGTTTTAGTTGTTCCTAAGCCATGCTTATACGAAGTCAAGGACTTTTCAGCTTCCCATGCTCTGCCAGCGAGGAGGTGCACAAGAAGCTGGGAGGGGACACAGCCGGGACAGCTGACCCCAACTGGCCAATGGGGTATTCCATACCATATGACGTCATGCTCAGCGTATAAAGCTGGGACGTCCAGAGTGATGGCGTTTGTCTTCCCAAGTCACCGTTATATGCCAGCGTGATGGAGCCCTGCTTTCCTGGAGATGGCTGAACACCTGCCTGCTGATGGGAAGCAGGGAATGGAATTCCTCGTTTTGCTTTGCTTGTGTGCGCGGCTTTTGCTTTACCTATTAAACTGTCTTTATCTCAACCCAGGAGTTCTCTCACTTTTACTCTTCTGATTCTCTCCCCCATCCCAGCGGGGGGGAGTGAGCGAGCGGCTGGGTGGGGCTGAGCTGCTGGCTGCGGTTAAACCACGACACCATCACACGAGGCTCTATGGGGAGGATGCAGCAGCCGCTGCCTGGGAGCATTTCCAAAGGAAAACAC
>NW_009191510.1:0-6131 GCF_000690835.1 Fulmarus glacialis | reverse complement strand
CCTCTTCTGTTTCCCCCCCCCACCCCGGGGGGGGGGAGTGAGCGAGCGGCTGGGTGGGGCTGAGCTGCTGGCTGCGGTTAAACCACGACACCATCACACGAGGCTCTATGGGGAGGATGCAGCAGCCGCTGCCTGGGAGCATTTCCAAAGGAAAACACATCGTACGGCGAAAGCGCCCCGGGGCTGTGAGATGGTAAGTTTGAGGCCACGCAGCCAGCCAGGACTTGCCTCTGAGACACCAACCAATATTCAAGTCAGGCTCAGAAATTAAATCTGTGGTCTAAACCCGAGCAAGACAGACCAGGACTTTTGCATCCTTGCGGGTACCACCTCGCTGGGCTGCCAGCCTGTGGTGGTACCATCCTCCGGCCGGTGGCAGAGGCTTACCTGGCTCTCTGGAGTCCTCCTTGAGATTTTTTCTTCTCCACCTCCAAATTGCAGAGGTCAGAGCTACCCCAACACACGACGATGACGCGCCAAGGCGAAGAAGGAGGAGAAGGCACGAGGGGGACAAGCAGAACAAGAAGGGGTGAAATGCAAGGTTGGAGAGACCCCTCTTCGAGAGGAACTGAGCAAACTGCAGGGAATGCCACTTCAGAAATGCAGAATTTTTTTTTCCCCCATCTTCAGTTATCTTCGTTTGTGTAGGGCTTAGATTTCAAAACACCTCCCTCTCTTCTCAGCTGATATTTTAGACTAACCATATGGAGGAAAAGGGGAAAAAAAAACCCCACACCCAGCGACAGTAGTGCGCAACAGAGGCAAAGTCGTAGCTTGTTGCATCATTATTAATCCCTTATTACCATCACTCACAGCTGCAGCAGACGCCTCCAAAACACGAGGATCCCTGCCCTGAGGTATTTACAGAGCCAGTTAGATGTGATATAATTAAGAGGTAAATAAGGCAGTAGGGAACGTAGTGGGGGGGGGAGAGGGGGAAGCAAGACACAATTAACTTCAGCAGCTTTGCAGAGGTTACCCCTATTTTACATTACAGTGTTATGCCCACAAACCGTTGGGCTCTTTTTTTTGGGAAGCCATCTGGCATTTTAACCACCGAAACCGCCCAGCACCAGTCTCCATCACCCACTGCTTTCTTATTTAACGCTGCTGCCGAGCGGGATGGTACCTTGGCTCTTCCCGCGCTGCCCGAACACCCCGCAGAGACCCCGTTTCTCCCCAGCTTCCAGCCTCCATCCCCTCCATTGCAGTCAGCATCCCTTTTCTCCCACCCAACTGCTCCATGGAAGATTTAACAGGGCAGCGAGCAGGCAGCATAGCTCAGAATGGCTCAAAGAACAGCAAAGCAGCACCACTACACCTGCTTGATGTCCCTTGTCCTCCTTGGACATCCTTTCTGCCCATGTTCTGAAGTCACGACGTGACTTTAGATACCCTCCCTGTTTGCACATCACCCCCCAGGACCACAGCTTTTGCCAATGCAGCACCGGGTCGTACTTGTAAAAGATACTTTCCAGGTCTTAAAAAGCAAACTGGTAATGAGAGAAGGAGGAAACTCAACCACAAATCCTCTTGCCCTTCGGGAAATGTCCCACAAACACCAGCCCCTACAAAACTCATCCCGCGGGGAACTGATTCAGGAGCTGCCCGAGCAGATGGATGGGCGCTTGCTCTGCAATGACACGGGCAAATATCTATTAATTGCAGGATGACAACCATGGGTGGAGATGCTACAAGTGGAAAATGCTACTGGAAATCACACTGTGCAAGGACAAAAATCTACCAGTCGTGAGTGCTGCGCTGCTGCTACGTCCACTCATCACTGTGTGATGGCAGGGGATGCGGCCGACCAGTAGCAAACTGGTGCCCAGGTCCCCTTTCCTCCAGAACCTCTGACTACAGACCCAAGCACATGAACAGCATCCCATAGCAGATAATTCCTATTAATTTCAGACATGCATGCACACATCACGTCCCTCCCGTTTGTGTGCGAATCCCAGACAGGTCTGGAGAGCAGCGTGGATAAAATTGGCATGGGGAGGGATCCTAAAATCTGCTGACAGCTACCTGGGTAACTCGTGAGCCTCAGACAAGGCACATCAGAAGAAGACACTGCACATCGCACTGATCATGTTTGAAAAGAGGAAATTCTCGGTGTAGATGCAGCCCTGCTCCAGTCCGGAGCTGGATCTCACCCTGGCTGGAAACCACTGCAAGGAGAAACAGGAGCTGAGGATGAACGTGGTGAGCTCTCCCACCCGTCCATCCACGTATCCTGGTGTCATCAAGCCTTTTCTAAGAAGACAAACTTTGTAAGCCTACCTTGGATACCTGCTGGTAAAAAAGCCAGGAGCGGAGCGGGTTCCTCCCCAAAAACCAGAGGAGGACGGGAGCGGTCAGAGCCCTGCAAAGCGAAGGGCCATCGCGGGACCCCGCGGCGAGCCCAGCAGCATCTCACCCGGCAGAGTCCTTGGCACAGCGTCACACACCCCACTTCCAACCATCGGATCCGGGAGATAATGCTGTATCCCACGCCTTGAATCACAAATATTTTACTTTCACGGTTGAAGCTACCCACTTAATTAAAAGCAGACTCGATAATTAAGGTTTCCAACCAATCCCTTCCTCTGCAGCCCTGCTGGCTACAGAGATCTTCATTTCCTGGGGACAGAAAGAGAGAGAAATGGGGCTGGAGCTTCTCGGTGCCTTGAGGGGTTGAGTCGGTCTGTGCAAGGAGACTGGGGGGAATTCAACGCCGCTCGCTAACTAAGCCCCAGGGTGATGGAGCAGCGCTTTGGGAAGGGGCTGAGCCTTGTACACAGCCAGGGATCACTGCAAGGAGCAGCACCGTTGGAAATTACATTTTTTTTAAAACTTATGTAGCTGCACTTGTGGCACCACAGTAGCATAAAAAGAGGTGGTGACGATTAGCATGCTTAAAAAAATCTGAAAGTCACCGTGTGAAGCATTGTAACCAACATTGCTATGACAAGCCAGGCTAAAACGTGTTCAAAACAACTGTTAGCAAAAGCAAGGTACGCGAGGACGTTTCAGCATCGCATTCCCCCGAGTCCCATGTCAGAGACACAAACCTGCTAGGAAAGGTAAAAAAGAAACAAAAATAATTGCATCACTTCGTGCCCTTTGAACAACCTTTGGATCCTAATGGCTTTTGCCAGGAAGAATAATGAAAGTCAAACTAATTAAGCAACGAACATGCCCACAGAACAAAGTGTGAAAATTCTAAAAGTCTGGCAAGTTGTTAGGAAGCGCTCAGCTCCCGGCTCCGCTTTCCTGCTGTCGTTCTGGGAGCAACCACAAGGCAAAAGATGATTTTTAATTTTTTTTTTTTTTTCATTTTAAGCATTAAATCAGAGCTCCAAAATGGGGTATGGTGGAAACCATCGATTTTGAAAATATTTCTCATCCTCCTAACTGGCATCTACCTGCTTTTAATGTAATTAATTCAACGCTGCTTGTCACAGCTACCTGAACAGGAAGATGTCCCAGGACAACCAGCAGACACCAAGCCATGGACACCCTACGTGTGCTGGTACCTACCAAGGAGTTGGTTCCACATTTTTAGTTCCTGACCCTCCCTGCACAAAAGCTGCCCAGCTGCAGCTCTGCCCAGCTGCAGGAAGGGGTTTTGTCCTTCACCACCTCTTTTCTCTGCTGATGGGGTATCTAAAGTCACCCACAACGTCTCACCACCACCAGCAAACACGGGAAAGCCGGAGCACTGGCAGCCAGCATACGTGGATGCCCTGTATTTCTGTTGGGAGTGGTGAGCTGGTGGTGCTGGAGCAACATCACCATTGCTGGTGTGGTAGCAACGTCATGGCAAGCACAAGCCACGATGGATGCTCCACCTCAGCTGACATCAGTGCAGATCCTGCATCCTCTTGGCCACCAAGCAAAGCACGTGCCGATGAATCAAACCACCCACCTGCTTCATCCACCCAAGTCCAGGGTGACCTCTCCAAATATCAGAGATGGTCTGGTTTTGTCCACTCGAGAGGGACAAAACAACAATTTCCTTCCTTTGGGTTTCCAGATGGGACCAACAACAACGGCAAATCTCGTACCAGAGCTGGGTAAGGACCAGGGAACCATGGAGAACCATGAATATTCAGACTGCTCTGACTGGGTGAATAGGGAATGGTGGGTGTGGAAGTGCTAGAAGGAAGAAACAGCAGAAGGGCTAAAAAATGGCAGCTGTTGATGGTACTCAGGTTAACAGGTCATCAAGATCCCAGCACACATCTACCTGCAGCATGTCAGGAGAGCCAGGTTGGGAGACAAAAAACAGCAGGTAAATCCTGGGATAGGACAAGGTGGATGGACTGACCACTGTCAGCTCCTCCGAGACATGGAAAGACACATGCAAACCCTCACAAGAAGCCAGGAGGTGTGAGGAGCACACAAGCTGCCATCTCCACCTCATCTCCAGGAATCCTGCGCTGACCTCCTAGACATGAGCAGCTTGCGTCCAACACACATCTTGGTCCCAATAAGAATGTGAGCATGGATCTGTGAAATCCAGTTTGGATTGGATTTATTTCAAACTAAAATCACCTTCCGCTGTTTTAAGGTCTTGCACAGAGACTTGCTTCATCGCTGATGCAATGCTGATGCATTATTTCCCACAATATGCTGTTGTGATTTCACCCTGGTCACCACCATCATCAACATGTACGTAAAACTGCTAGAGGATGGGGTAAGAGGAGCCCAGCGGAGAACACAAAAAAGCAAATATCACAGAGAAATGACAAACTCGTGACAGATGTGGGTCTGAGATTTTAGGTCCCAGCTCTTCTCAACCCTCTCGGCAAATCACCATCTCCCCGTACCATGTTTAAAACCAATTTGCCCATCTTCGAGACAACAATACTTCCTGCTATTCTGCCTTACCGGTCTGGATCCTAAGTTTTTAATGAAAAAGAGGTTCTTTTAGTGCCACGGTGCCCCTTTTTGATGGAAGACCTACATCAATAACACAAAAAATGTAAAAGGGGTGAACAAAAGAGCTCTGAAAATGCAGACGGAGATATAAGACTCAAGAGCAGCATCACGATACCCAGTGCTTGGACCTTATTCTTCTGCTATTTAGTGATGCGCTGATGTCATCAGCGCCAAAAAAAACCCTGGGAAAAAAAAAAAAGATAGAGCCAGGTTTGGAGATGGGAATTAGCTTGTGCCACTCAAGAGAGGTGTAGCAGTGCCTCCAGCTACAATTTATGCAGCGTTTTATAGGTTTACATAAATCCTAAACAATCTCCTCCATCACTCCAGCCTGTTACAGTGATGTACATCAAAAACGAAGGCGCTGGCGCTGTCGGATTTACGGCGGAAAGCCCTACACCACCTTCCCCCACGCAGCGGGCTAGAGGCGACGACTGTATTTTTATTCACCCCGCGTAATCCAGCCACTCTGGGGCGGCGGGCGCTGCTGCCACGTGCAGGCAGGGACGGGCCCGGACCCAAAGAGCAAGTTAAGGGCAAGAGAAATTCAAGCATAAAACCTCGTGCGAGAGCCCGCTGACACAGCAACCCTACGCGAACTTCTAAGGGGAAGAGCTCCTTCAATCTGTGTAAACGCTTTGCTGAAGGGGACCCATATATATGTGAAATCATTAACTTCATCTGCTGCTTTTACTTCTTTCATCAATGATTAACGAACATTAAGCAATCAGCATTTTTTTTCTTTTAACGAGGAATGCTTTTTTTTTAAAAAAAAAAAAACAACTAACGTCCTTACTTCTGCAAGTCGCCGTGAGGATTCATGCCAGCTCTACCCAGCTTAAACATTTACACATTGATTTTCAAGGTCACCGCTGAAATACGTCATTTTCTACTTAGCACATTCTCCTACGAGCGCGCAGCTGTATTCAACGCTGGAAACGCCGCGCGCAAGGGTGCAGCGCCGAAAACCGCCTCAGCAAAGTTCAATCCATAAAAGAAATCCGAAGTAAAATGCCCGAGGGAAGGCGGCCTCGGAAAATGCAAATATCATTCATTAGCCGGACGCCGGCTTTTCTTTGCGCTGTTGTATAAATGCCGAATGAAGTGACAGCAAAGGTTTTCCTCCCCCCCACCCCAGCCAGGTCACAGCAGGGGAGCTCAGGAGAGCCCGGAACGCCCCACCGCTCGCTCCCAAACCCACCGCC